>NW_021964151.1:102500-120000 GCF_902167405.1 Gadus morhua | reverse complement strand
CATGATTAACAACACATCAAATAAACGTTATTGAGGGATAACAGTGAATAAAACATCTGCGTCTTGGGTAAAGATGGGCTATGCTTAATGTGAGGAGCAGAGCCCGATTGGAAGGAAGCCCATTCAGGACGAATTTTACCCGGAGAAGGCAGCTTCCAGGCAGATGAAGATGGGGGGGCTCTACTTCTTATTACCACAACAGGAACAGAACGCAGCCAAGCCAATGAATTCAACCAAGTCACTGAGAAGTCTGTCTTTAACATTTGGAAAATACAGTTCAACCATGTAGGACTTTTCTAATTCCCCATTGTACTTTACAGAGATAGAGCACTTTGTTGCAGTCAGACATTTGTTTTTGTTTACCTTTAACATAGTGAGGCTGGAACACAATAGTTTGACCTGGCTTGGTGGAAAGCCCACTCACCACGTCAAGGTGCAGGTCATGAAAAAAGGTGTGTGTGTGTAATTCCCTATGCAGTGCTGTATTTACAGGTATGCCTAGGTTCACAAATCAAATAGTAAATATTTTTTTACTTCTTATTACCACAACAGGAACAGAACGCAGCCATTCAGCCAAGTCACTGAGAAGTCTGTCTTTAACATTTGGAAAATACAGTTCAACCATGTAGGACTTTTCTAATTCCCCATTGTACTTTACAGAGATAGAGCACTTTGTTGCAGTCAGACATTTGTTTTTGTTTACCTTTAACATAGTGAGGCTGGAACACAATAGTTTGACCTGGCTTGGTGGAAAGCCCACTCACCACGTCAAGGTGCAGGTCATGAAAAAAGGTGTGTGTGTGTAATTCCCTATGCAGTGCTGTATTTACAGGTATGCCTAGGTTCACAAATCAAATAGTAAATATTTTTTTACTTCTTATTACCACAACAGGAACAGAACGCAGCCATTCAGCCAAGTCACTGAGAAGTCTGTCTTTAACATTTGGAAAATACAGTTCAACCATGTAGGACTTTTCTAATTCCCCACTGTACTTTACAGAGATAGAGCACTTTGTTGCAGTCAGACATTTGTTTTTGTTTACCTTTAACATAGTGAGGCTGGAACACAATAGTTTGACCTGGCTTGGTGGAAAGCCCACTCATCACGTCAAGGTGCAGGTCATGAAAAAAGGTGTGTGTGTGTGTGTGTAATTCCCTATGCAGTGCTGTATTTACAGGTATGCCTAGGTTCACAAATCAAATAGTAAATATTTTTTTACTTCTTATTACCACAACAGGAACAGAACGCAGCCATTCAGCCAAGTCACTGAGAAGTCTGTCTTTAACATTTGGAAAATACAGTTCAACCATGTAGGACTTTTCTAATTCCCCACTGTACTTTACAGAGATAGAGCACTTTGTTGCAGTCAGACATTTGTTTTTGTTTACCTTTAACATAGTGAGGCTGGAACACAATAGTTTGACCTGGCTTGGTGGAAAGCCCACTCATCACGTCAAGGTGCAGGTCATGAAAAAAGGTGTGTGTGTGTGTGTGTAATTCCCTATGCAGTGCTGTATTTACAGGTATGCCTAGGTTCACAAATCAAATAGTAAATATTTTTTTACTTCTTATTACCACAACAGGAACAGAACGCAGCCATTCAGCCAAGTCACTGAGAAGTCTGTCTTTAACATTTGGAAAATACAGTTCAACCATGTAGGACTTTTCTAATTCCCCATTGTACTTTACAGAGATAGAGCACTTTGTTGCAGTCAGACATTTGTTTTTGTTTACCTTTAACATAGTGAGGCTGGAACACAATAGTTTGACCTGGCTTGGTGGAAAGCCCACTCACCACGTCAAGGTGCAGGTCATGAAAAAAGGTGTGTGTGTGTAATTCCCTATGCAGTGCTGTATTTACAGGTATGCCTAGGTTCACAAATCAAATAGTAAATATTTTTTTACTTCTTATTACCACAACAGGAACAGAACGCAGCCATTCAGCCAAGTCACTGAGAAGTCTGTCTTTAACATTTGGAAAATACAGTTCAACCATGTAGGACTTTTCTAATTCCCCACTGTACTTTACAGAGATAGAGCACTTTGTTGCAGTCAGACATTTGTTTTTGTTTACCTTTAACATAGTGAGGCTGGAACACAATTTGACCTGGCTTGGTGGAAAGCCCACTCACCACGTCAAGGTGCAGGTCATGAGTGGGAAAATAGGTGTGTGTGTGTGTGTCTGTGGGGGCACTTCAAGCGTCCTTCCCTGTGTGTGTGTGTGTGTGTGGGGGGGGGCACTCCAAGCGTCCTTCCCTGTGTGTGTGTGTGGGGGCACTCCAAGCGTCCTTCCCTGTGTGTGTGTGTGTGTGTGTGGGGGCACTCCAAGCGTCCTTCCCTGTGTGTGTGTGGGGGGGCACTCCAAGCGTCCTTCCCTGTGTGTGTGTGTGTGTGGGGGCACTCCAAGCGTCCTTCCCTGTGTGTGTGTGTGTGTGTGTGTGTGGGGGCACTCAAAGCGTCCTTCCCTGTGTGTGTGTGTGGGGGCACTCCAAGCGTCCTTCCCTGTGTGTGTGTGTGTGTGTGTGTGTGTGTGGGGGCACTCCAAGCGTCCTTCCCTGTGTGTGTGTGGGGCGCTTCAAGCGTCCTTCCACGGGGTTGGGCACCAAATTAGGCCACGCCGAAGGTACTCCCACCGGAGGTTATTCCTTCCTCCATGGCCTCCTTAAATCCAGTGTACTCCGGATAAACCGGTAGCCTGAGGACCAGGGAACACGTATTGGCCGTGGGGAAAAGGGCCGGTCCATCTTCCTCATGGAGGAATTCAAGCCGGGGTCCGATGGGAAAACCCACGGCAGGAATTCTTTGAAGGCCTGTGGCAAATGCCAAAACCGCCCCCAGGGTGAGACTCGTATCTCCATCTGTTATTACATAAGAGATAACTTGTAGGAACGACCGCATGTGAACATTAACAGGAATTTTACACTGCCTGACATGTGCCAATCTTTCGTCGTCCTTAGTTAAGATAATATATACTTTATTAATCTCAGCAATGATAAATGTAGGTTGTTTTATGTTGGTTTGTGTTGCATTTCTCAGATCACAATAGAAATGTTCAAAAGTCCTTGTTTTACCCTAAGTGTGCACTAATAAATCAATGTGTCATTCTTTCAAAAAAATAAATAAAATGTGTTATGCTGGTTCTGTCACAATCTAGGCATTGGTTCACTATAATTCCCTATGCAGTGCTGTATTTACAGGTATGCCTAGGTTCACAAATCAAATAGTAAATATTTTTCATGTGTGCATTTGTTCATTCATGCAGAGCTGTAAACAGTATTGTATTTTTCCTTTGTGTATTGTGACCAATTATTGTTTGTGAAGACTTAACTTCTACGGGATGCCCCTTTTATATCCATTCATGATAATATCACCTGTTACCAGTTACTAATGTTGAAACAGTTGAACATTGTTGTTTTTTGAGCATTCTACAGCTTTCCTAGTCTTTGGTGGTCCCCTGTTTTGAATTGTGTTGCTGGCATCAAATTCAGAATAAGCATATATTAACAAAGAACAATTAGATAGATAAGGGTTGTAGATAGAAACACTTCCTTACCCTCCACCTCGATCAGCCAGTCCCTCCAATATACAAGGGTCCTGGCCTCCTTCCTCCTCCGATTGGAGCCCGGCTCAGACAGGTAAGACGTGCTGAATGTGGACTCCAACCGGGAGGCCAGCAGCGGCTCAGGTGTGTCCATGAAGACCCCCTTGAGCTCCTCAGGGTGGAACCTCAAAAGGGCTTGAATCCCGAAGGTCTCCAACCTTTCTTTGAATCTTTAAAATCAATGAGATAATAGATCAGAGAAAATATAAGGTGATAGAATATCCAAGTCTGTTGCTCTGAAGCCTGTTCTAGCCTACTCCATTGTACATAATGTGAAGATAAAAATCAATTAGACAAGAAATCCTTTCAATTAATTGAAATTTAGATTATTTTGGAACCCATGATAACTTTTCACTCCAACACAAAGGTCTCAGTCCATTAAATAGTCAATTCCCAGCTCCACTTACTGATTCAGAGCAGTCAAAATACGGCCCTCTGTGAGGAAGTTGAGGGCTGCCCCCAGCAGCTCATCCCTCTGCGGGAGGCTCCTCACAAAGGAGAAGGAGCCCATGAGGGAGAGCTCGTCTGTGGCCTCCTCCATAGCCTCCCTGGCACCTTCCACATGTGTGGCATCTGCAATCTAATATCATACATTAGGAACAATAATTATTTGGGATTTCTAAGCACTTTCATGGCACAAATTATCTTCTAACAGTGAAGAATGCATTGACATATCTGTATGGCATCAATCATATATTGAAATTCAACATCAGTACACTATAGAGCACACCACACAGTATCTTGACACAAAAACACTGACAAAAAAAAAAAAAATCCAAAAAGTGGTTTCAATTAACATTAACCATTTACTTGCCTTTCGGAGCTTGGTCCTCAAATTGTAATCTGTCACCTCTTCCAAAGTGGCAGGAAGAGGGGACAGATTACACACCTGTCTGTAGAGGCGCTCAGATAAAAATCTGGGAGAGACCTGCCCCTGCACCAGGCAGACGGCAATCATCTGCCCCACCAGCCTGTACTGTCCTTTCTGCAATGCTGTGATAAGGGGAAAAGCACAAGGTTATTAAAGTTTGTTGCTCATTTTAAATGCATGTTAAAAACTCAAAATTGCAACGCCCAATACCATAAATTAAATTCAAAGCTTACCAACACTGTTCAGGGCCAGGGTTTTGTTGCCCTCAGGACCTTCGAATACTAAATGATTCTGTATTTGGTGGATGAGGAGGGTACAGAACTCTCTGGTCGGTCCCCCCTCATCCACTGCGCCTTCTGCCACCCCATCGCCATCCACAAACACCACATCCAACTTTGCGTAGGGGTCAAAACTCGACCTGTTGAAGGCCCTAGCTGCACATTGAAACTCCTCCCCTCTTAAGCAGTTCACCCGGCTTCCCTGACCCATCCTCAAGACCAGGTCCTGCAGTGGCAGAAGGATGTCCTTCACATCCAGAGGTCTGGAAAAACAAAGAATAACAATTCAGGTTTTAATAAAATCTATATCACCAGATATGCCTTACAGCATTGTTTCTCAGACCACTCCTGGAGTACCACTTATCCTGTTAGTCATTTTAGCAATCCCTGATTATCAGATGTGTAGATGCAGGGAGAGGGTTAAATTGTACAGGATAAGCAGTCCCCCAGGACAGGATTAAAGAACACTACTTAAAATTAGGGGTGCAACGGATCACAAAACGGAAGGTTCGGATCGTGCATTGGTTTTTGAGTCACGGGTCGGATCATTTTCGGATCAACAACAGCAAATAAGATAACAAGACAAATGTGACTTTAAGTAGAATCTTCAAATGTGTAAAAACAAAACAAAATAAAGTGAACAATTTGGTAAAATTCCTGCTTCCTTTAAGCACAGTCAATATTATTATTATTTTTAATATGAGGCATTATTCCTTCGTTTTAACTGATGGTAAATAATCCCTAACCCTGGATTTACAACTTTAAACTCAGGATATCTGCATTGCCTGGGGAGAGTTTAGAGTCCACACTCTCCAAAGGCAATGCAGACATCCTCATCTTCTTTTTTTTCATCAAGTATGGTAGCGAAATTCAGTTTCTGTCATGTTTTATTTGGCATTTTGTAAATCCATTGATTTCGGTTGGAAGACTCGACGCTCATTGCAAGGGGGATTGATTTAAAACATTTTCCCTACTTGGATAAGCTTTGCTTAAGCAACAGGGCAAGATGCAGTTATTTTGATACTGTCACAAGTTTAAAGATAATTTCAGTTTATTCTTAAATTATGGAGGGAAAAATTGGGATTCTGACAGGGCACCAGACTCTAAGTTATTAATGGGAAACACGGTTCACTACTCACAGACTATTGGCAGATGGGATTGGGCTGGGAGGTGGAGAAGGGCTGGAAGGTGGAGAACGGCTGGGAGGTGGAGAAGGGCTGTCAGGTGGAGAACGGCTGGGAGGTGGAGAAGGGCTGTCAGGTGGAGAACGGCTGGGAGGTGGAGAACGGCTGGGAGGTGGAGAACGGCTGGGAGGTGGAGAAATGCTGTCAGGTGGAGAACGGCTGGGAGGTGGAGAACGGCTGGGAGGTGGAGAACGGCTGGGAGGTGGAGAAGTGCTGGGAGGTAGAGAAGGGCCGGGCAGGGTGTGCAGGGTTTCTGGGCCGGCAGGTTGGGGTTGGCCAGCAGGTGGCAGAGGTACCTGAAAAGTGAAGACCATCAGTATTCTTTACCTATGCAGATATTCTGTACTGGCTCGGTCTAAATAAAGCCCTATTACAAAAGCTAACAACTTCAGGCCACTGGCTGGCTGAAGATGAGCCTGGGATCTTATATGGTAACCCTGAAAAAGTAGTTTCTCAATGAACAGACGACAGACTTGGAATTAATGTTTTCAAAAAAATTCTTGCTAGTGCAAGAGTGGTTATCTTTTCCACATTTGCTCTTCCTTCTTAGACACCTACAAACCTTGAATGAGTACTCAGTCAAAGTATTCACTTATATTGTGAAAATAACCGTTTTGAAGCAGTTTATAACATGAATACTGTCAACATAGACCGGTGCATTTAGAGGGTGCCGGACCTCATTGGTTGAGGGAATGGCAGCCGCAGCACCCTGTAAAATAAATTGTTAATGCCAGGTACAGTGGTCGATGTTTATTTTATTTGACCTGTTGTGCTTATTTGTTAATGTTCATCTACCTTTGGTCGGATGTACAGATTGGACCGGCCCATCATGCCACGTCCCCGAAGGTCTCTCGGGCAGACATCGACCAGAACGATGAATCTACGGCCAATGAGCCTGCAGAGGTCGAAGGCCTCTGGCATGTACGGCACTTTATCCCTGAGGGCGTGCAGGAACTCCTCGCGGGACATTGTGTCCTGCAGTACCACTGTGCAGGTGACTAAGATTTCTAAAAAAACATGAGAACAATTATTTAGTAGTAGTAGTACTATACTCAGTGGCTACTTTCTTTGGTAGAATATAATTGTACACGTGTTCAATAATGAAATCATCAAACAAACGTCCCCTTTTCTTTTCAGGGAAAGTCTTCTTCAACCCTGCTCACCTTGTGTACAGCGGTACACCGCAATGTCCTGCTTAAGGACGGAGACCTTTATCAAAAGTTGTGTCCTCCGTGGTCTTCTCCTCCTGCTGCTTTGTGCGGGTCCTGCTCCTTCCTCCCTTCGAAACAGTGCAAACCTAGGAAAGTGTTCATTTTGATAACAAATTATTTTTTTTGCCTCTAACAACGTTTTTAGTATCAATCCGCAAGTCCGGTAACTTGTCAATGTAATTTGCGGGATATGTATAAGATAAGATAAGATAAGATAATACTTTATTAATCTCCCGTAGGAGAAATTTGTTTGTTGCAGAACAGCCCAGCAGCAGTTGAAGGACACAGGATAAATTAACAATGCAATAAATACAATAATTACAAAGTGCTAATGCATTTAGACGCTTATAGTTAAAATAAGGACAAAAACAAGACAAACAGAACCAACATCAAGATGGGTGATGCATATACATATATATACGCATACCTAAACACACACACATGCATATGCAAACACATACACAAACACAATCGATATTTTCTCGATAATGACCGTCGTTCTATACATTATCCCTTACATATATAATATCACGGCCTAAAGCGCGGGGAGCTTTCGTAGGGATTGGGTTTAGCGGGGTTTATTTACCGGCGCTGCTATGGTTACCGGTGTTGTGTCGAGATGTGTTTCCCCGTCGAGATGTGTTTCCCCTAGTCCCCGCCCCCGTCCGAAATTACCCGAAAAGGCCCTCTGTTCCATAGGAAAGGATGCTCACACATCTTTCAAATTCATACTGCTGACTTATTTCCCCACAAGAGATAAGTGCTGTGATTTTCAGGCTTAAATCATTCAATTTGACCATTTAGAACAGGGGGAACGCATCCTGACAGTCATTATCTGGGACTAGGGGAAACACATCTCGACGGGGAAACAGATCTCGACACAACACCGGTCTTGTGCGTTCCAACGGTTTATTAGGTATCTAATAAATCGCTGTCTAACCAATATTTAATTTACTGCCTCTTCCGGGGTCATTGCAATATTACGAATAGACTGCATCGGGTTCTCCGAAGTCTCTCCCTCTTCCACAACAGGTAAAGACATGCAATGGTGATTATGTCGGCCATGGTTGAGAATGAATTGTCAAAGTAGCACCGTTGGCGGGCAAACGTTTTCCCGGACAAGGCGACGTTGAAGTACGACGACTGATGATTTGAATCATCGACTTTCAGGTTTTTTTCGGGTTTATTTTTTTCTCACGTCGCGCCCCCCTTGAAGAACTCTGGCGCGCCCCACCGTTTGAAAACCACTGCTGTAGGCTATTTGTCTGCGTGTAGCATTTTGAGATTTCTGAATGTAATGATATTTGGTTGATATTTGTTCTAGCTTGCCCGACAGTTAAAGTCAATTTTTTCTCACACTAGTAATGACACGTTTACACCGTGAAAGCAAGTCTTTATTAAACGAATGCAAGGCATTTTGGAATTGTCAACCGATCAGCTCAACTAGCGCGCGTTAACAGCGATGCTATTATCAAAATGAAATATGTGACCTTGGGTGTCTTGAAAGGCGCCTCTAAATTAAATGTATTATCATTATTATATATATTACCTATCCACAAGTCCGTCTGTGGCCTCCTCGGTACTGCGATCCATGGCTCGATCGAAGTTTGCGTTCACCTGTCTGCGGATTTCAGAGAGTCGCCTGTGCATTTTGAACAACTCAAACTCCCGCCGAGATCGCAACGTATTTATACACGTTAGTCGCCCCTAGCGGCAGTAAATTTAATTTCAACATCTTGACGTGGGTCTGGCTTGCCAGCCTATTGGCGCATTTGAATTCAAATAATATGAACTTGACATGGGTCTGGCTTGCAAGCCTATTGGCGAATTTGAATTCAAATAATGCATAATGTGAGGTTGTTGCCAACCATCCGCCCCCCCCCCCCTCAAAATAAGCTCTTCTAATTGGTCCACGAGTTGCTCCAATTTTATTTCTCGTGAGTTGAGTCGTGAGTCGAGTGAGTTGAAGCCGTAGACATCGGACTGACAGGTGGAACTCTTCAAGAATGTCTAGAAGACAGTTCATAATGCGGTGCAAAAGCACATTTAATGACTGTATGAGATTGCTTGAAACAGATGCTGTAGACGTCCAATCTACATTGACCAGGTAGGTTTTGGGAATTTTCCAGCCAACATGTAAAGGACATTGCTCAAGAATTTAAATTTTAGCCTAAAGGCTACTCCTTCCACACTAAAGGCCGTGTTCACATCTAGCGTTTTTTTTAATCTGCCAGCGTTTATTTTATATTATATTCCTATGGAGCAGAGCGTTTCTGGAAAAAGTCACGGCCGTTTTTTTTTTTTTGTGTGGACGGGGCCTAATAAGTTATAAAGTAACCGTTCCTTAGATGGGTATCGTTATCCAGTCACTTCTGGCGTGGGTGGAACTTTAGGATTCCAAGAATGAATGTTAACAACTTATTTTGTGACAAGCAGTTTATTATTTTCTATGTTCATTGCAAACCAAAATTCATGAAATAATTCTGCCCATGCAAAACTCGCGTCGTTTAGTGACAGTTGTCGCTCATAATAGCTCCATGCTGTCGCTTATCTGCACTGATCCCACCACTTTACTGTTCCCCCTAAAACGAAAAAAGGGTGTTCTGAATTCCCCTATATATATATATTTGCTTGCGTGTTAATTCGCTCAGGCAGATATTAATGCGCCCTTACCACTAGGTGTGGGGTAGCTTCACAGTTTCACACTTACCATTTTTTTCCTAATTTCACGAAACCTTTCAAACTTTCAGGTTGGAAACCATGGAGAGGACCCTAGTGTGGTCACGGGGAAGGCTGCTTGACATCTCCTCAGCTGATCTTATAATTCGAGATGTTCGGGAGATTATAGCTGAAGTTCGGAGATCTGTGCCTACCACTCCGGGACAACAAGGTATGCTTGCATGGGGCTGCTGATAGGATTATTAATCAACGCCTAAATTACTCAGTTTATGGTTTGTTTTCTGACTATTCCGTCTTAAAAAGTTCTTAAGCCCTTTTTTAAATTTCAACTTAAAACATGTGTAGCTAGCTAGCCAGGTGAGTAAACATCAACAATCTGTTATATTTCTCAGGCTACCAGGCACCTCTCATTTGGACCGGAGGTCGTGGTCCCCCACAGTTAAAAATATCACAGGAGCAACTGTGTTTTTTGAGGACCTGTGGTTTCACTGGGAAACAGATGGCACAGATTCTGGGTGTCTCTGTTCGTACACTGAGCCGTCGTTTAAGGTATGTTTCAATAATGGCAGTTCCCTCTTGTCTCAATTGTTGTAATCATCCTGGAGGGCTGGTTAAAGGTGCAAAAGCACATCGAAATACCGTAGGTCTAACATTACCTCTATGTGCAAATGTTATAGGCAGTTCAACCTGAGGCGCGCTGGGACATTTTCCACCTGCTCAGATGCTGCCTTGGATGACCTCATCAGGGAGACAGTGGCTGGGAATGACCGCATCGGCCCAGAGTCTGTGAGGGCGCAGCTGCGTGCGCAGCAAATTAATGTTCAGAGGAGCAGAGTGCGTTCAAGCATGCTGAGGGTGAACCCTGCAGCAGCTGCAGCGCGAACAATGTCCCAGGCTCTGCAAAGAAGGGCATATAGAGTTGCTGGCCCAAACTCCTTGTGGCACATCGATGGCAACCACAAGTTGATAAGGTAGATATTAACATTAGCATACCAGACTTTGGTGTTCGCTTTAAAGGTGTGGTTAATTTGTCTCCGTAGGCTATGTATTGTTCATATAAATTATATTTTCACTGTTTCAGGTGGAGGATTGTTATCCATGGGGCCATCGATGGATACAGCCGGTTGGTTGTGTTCCTCCGAGCCTCCGACAACAACCGGAGCAGCACGGTGATGGAGAGCTTCCTGAGTGCTGTGGCGAAGTATGGCGTGCCTTCGAGGGTCAGGACTGACCACGGAGGTGAGAACAACTCGGTCTGCCTCATGATGAACCTTTTTAGAGGGTCAAACAGAGGTAGTGCTCTCCGGGGGAGAAGCACCCACAACCAGCGCATCGAACGGCTCTGGGGGGATTTGTGGCGAGGAATGTCCAACGTGTACTATCAACTCTTCAACTTCCTGGAGAGCGAAGGTATCGTGGACATCGACAACGAGATGCACATGGCGGCACTGCACTACGTGTACCTCCCGCGGATTAACCGTGACCTTTGCGGCTTCATTGAACAGTGGAATAACCATGGACTGAGGACGGAAAGGCATGCTACTCCACTGCAGATGTTCGTCAGAGGTTGCCTGGAACAGCAGGGACAGACAACTACTGCAATGCTTTCCGTATTTGGTGGAGAAGGAGGTGCTGCTGAGGAAGGAGGTGCTGCGGAGGAAGGAGGTGCTGCTGAGGAAGGAGAAGGGGAAGACCCAGCAAGAGAGGGCGGTGCTGGTGCAGGAGAGGTGCACTGGCCTGAGAGGGTCACCGTACCTTCAAATCAGTACCTCATTGGGGATGCTGTTTTGGAGCAGCTAAACAGCACCTTTGACCCTCTTGCTGGTCCTAGAGGAGACCTTGGACTGGACCTCATCCGTGAGGTTGTGTCTCTTCTGGCATTACAATGAGACACTGTCTCATTGTAATTGTTCCCCCCCGTGGAAGGACGCTTTGAGTGCCCCCACACACACACACACACAGGGAAGGACGCTTGAAGTGCCCCCACACACACAGGGAAGGACGCTTTGAGTGCCCCCACACACACACACACACACACACACACACAGGGAAGGACGCTTTGAGTGCCCCCACACACACACACACAGGGAAGGACGCTTGGAGTGCCCCCACACACACACACAGGGAAGGACGCTTGGAGTGCCCCCACACACACACACACACAGGGAAGGACGCTTGGAGTGCCCCCACACACACACACACACACACACACACACAGGGAAGGACGCTTGGAGTGCCCCCACACACACACACAGGGAAGGACGCTTTGAGTGCCCCCACACACACACACACACACACACACAGGGAAGGACGCTTGGAGTGCCCCCACACACACACACACACAGGGAAGGACGCTTGGAGTGCCCCCCCACACACACACAGGGAAGGACGCTTGGAGTGCCCCCACACACACACACACACACACAGGGAAGGACGCTTGGAGTGCCCCCACACACACACACAGGGAAGGACGCTTGGAGTGCCCCCCCCCACACACACACACACACACAGGGAAGGACGCTTGAAGTGCCCCCACAGACACACACACACACACCTATTTTCCCACTCATGACCTGCACCTTGACGTGGTGAGTGGGCTTTCCACCAAGCCAGGTCAAACTATTGTGTTCCAGCCTCACTATGTTAAAGGTAAACAAAAACAAATGTCTGACTGCAACAAAGTGCTCTATCTCTGTAAAGTACAATGGGGAATTAG
Source organism: Gadus morhua (assembly GCF_902167405.1). Lineage (NCBI taxonomy): Eukaryota > Metazoa > Chordata > Actinopteri > Gadiformes > Gadidae > Gadus > Gadus morhua. The sequence continues at coordinate 107,459 of NW_021964151.1, read as the reverse complement.
AAAAGTCCTACATGGTTGAACTGTATTTTCCAAATTCTAAAGACAGACTTCTCAGTGACTTGGTTGAATTCATTGGCTTGGCTGCGTTCTGTTCCTGTTGTGGTAATAAGAAGTAGAGCCCCCCCATCTTCATCTGCCTGGAAGCTGCCTTCTCCGGGTAAAATTCGTCCTGAATGGGCTTCCTTCCAATCGGGCTCTGCTCCTCACATTAAGCATAGCCCATCTTTACCCAAGACGCAGATGTTTTATTCACTGTTATCCCTCAATAACGTTTATTTGATGTGTTGTTAATCATGTATGACTAATGCTGCCCTACTGTGTGAAAGGTGTGAAACGTTGGGATAGCTTATGGTCATGATGCTTACGTTGAGAAATATGTAGTAGGCCTACTGCTTAGAAATGAATTTTTATGAAGCTTGTTTATATGCTATTTCCCATGATGATAAATTAACATTTCATTGCTGTGAGTTGTGAAAATTATACAAATAAATAGTAAATGTGCTGAATCAGAATACTCATTTCCCATGATGATATATTAACATTGCATTGCTGCAAGATTTGTGAAGATTATACAAATACATTTTAAATCCGCTGAATCAGAATATTCTATTAAAACTTTAGTGATGGATTGTAAATGCCCTTACCGAAGTACTGTACAATAAGTGCAATTTGGAGGTACACTTGTATTTCACTTGAGTATTTAATTAAACCGACTTATCTCCAGATGTTTGCAATAAACTGGAGGATGACGGGAGAAAATCCTGAAAAATAAATGATTGAAGAGCCCCCCATGATCCGCTCGGAAAGTCATAGTCACGCTGATTACAGGTGTTTTTAAAATGCGTATACGGCTCTCACATGACAGCCACGCAACGGACACATCATCTTGCATCATTTGATTTATTGCTGTATAGTTAAACCAGCAAACCATCGCAAGGAAATGTAACAAAGCTGTAGCTGAAAGATTCATCCACAAACATCAGAATAGAAAAACACTGGCAGGGACCATTTCAGCGCATAATGACTACTGCTGCCTATGCGTGTGGCAGTAATGCAATTCTGCTGAATTATTTGGAGGACTTATAGCCTACTTGTAGTGAAGTATTTTTAACAGTGCGGAATCTACAGCTGGTCACTTTCACTGGCTAAGCAAAATTAATCACGAACAGTTGAACCTCTGAATTGATCCTGAAAGCCTATATGTCCTAGAATAATTCATTTGTATTCCGTTTTAGGCCATCTCACTAAAGGTCACTTAGATTTAGCCTATTCAAGCTCACCAAGTCCAGTATTCAGAATTCAAAGCATTTATTCACAAATACGTTCCATTTTTTTGACAAGCGGAGCCGAGAGTCCGGTGCAAACTATGCAAATTAGCCATGTGCACCAAACAGAAGATAGACGCAATGTATAGAACTGATTGTTGTGCATTATTGTGGATATGTAGGCTGGTTAGTTGTGGTTGTTTGTGGTCTTAGTGAAACAGCCTTGCCTTGGAGTTGGAGAAGTTGGAGTGATTGTGTGAATGTGCGAGAGAGATCGCACCTGCCGTGGTGATGTTGGGCTTGTTGTGGGCTTTTATGTGATCGATGATGTATCTGTCTGATCGTATTAGCTGTAGATGGATGGTTAAATAATGTCACAAGATCGGTCCTACTGCATGTTCTTCTGAGTGCGCAAGAACGGTGCCAATTATTGTCGTGTTTGCATTGTAATGCACAACTTTGCCCCTCCCTGTTATAAAATAAGGTGCATCCCAACAACTTCAGCCAATGCAGGCTCCTATTGCTTTACCAGTGTGCTTAATGTGTGCTTAATGTGTGTGTGTGTGTGTGTGTGTGTGTGTGTGTGTGTGTGTGTGTGTGTGTGTGTGTGTGTGTGTGTGTGTGTGTGTGTGTGTGTGTGTGTGTGTGTGTGTGTGTGTGTGTGTGTGTGTCTGCGTGTGTGTGTCTGCGTGTTGTCATGTAGGCTATAGATATAGATCGATTGTCTTGGCTTGCTTGCATCCATGAAATATTGTAATGTTATGGCCGAGCTGGCTACTGCATATCGCGAACAATCTGGGGATGAGGGCATCCCCGAATAATGATGGGTATTTCGCACACTGCCATCTCAATATATAGCCTAACATATACAAATATATCACTGTACTAGACACAAATATATTTTCCACTAGCTAGTGGTGGTCATTACATTGTAGTGAAACTAGTAAAGACAACACAGCCTTATGTTACGGCGAAACATGGAGGCACTGACTGCCGCTCTAGTTTCGACAATGCGTTACTTTAGTCTGGTCTTTCTCTTCACTGATTGGTTAGACAGCCTTCAAACTTAGTGGTCAAGCAAAGAAGGGGAGGGGCTCGTTCTGCATACCTAATAGCCGGAGTGAATAACTAATAGCCGGAGTGAATGACTAATAGCCGCGGCTATTAGTCATTCAAAACCGTACGGAATCCGTACGGAATCCGTACGGAAACCGTACGGAATCCGTACGGAATCCGTACGGAAACCGTACGGAAACCGTACGGATTCCGTACGGATTCCGTACGGAATTCTTGCAAAACCGTACGGAATCCGTACGGAAACCGTACGGAATCCGTACGGAATCCGTACGGAAACCGTACGGTTTCCGTACGGTTTTGCACTTTTACCGCGCCAATCTAGGTCCGGATTGTGGCCTTCTTGGCTTTCCATACTCGTCAGCCACGCTGCCAACACCTCCAGGGCGTTGGTGTTCTCCCACGGCTCTCTGGGAGTACCGCAGGGGCTGCCGTCGGACTGCGGCGTGGACACGGCGTGGACACGCTCGCCATGGAGGTCAACGTGACCAGACACCCAGGACCGGGACGAGGAGAACGACGCAGAGGAAGTCGGCAAAGTCGCCGCGCTCAGCGTCCGGACTCCGGACGAGGGTTAAGGTGCGGGCCGAGGAGTCGGTGGACGGATCCGGGGACGATCAAGGCGGGACGTCGACACACAAGTGACCCCGAGCGACTCACGGAGCACACACGTGACCCCGAGCGCGCCGGTCACACACACCAGAGCTGGTGCCGTGCAGCACACGACTCAAAGCCCCCAAGGCTCGGCACAAAGCCCCCGAGAGGAGAACCCCCCCCCCCCCCCCCGATGACCCCGATGACCCCGACCTGCAGACCCCCCCCCCCCCCCCCTGATGACCCCGACCTGCAGACCCCCCCCCCCGCAGCAGAGCACCACATCTGGACCACAGAGCCGTCTCACTCGCTGGCAGACGGACACAAACAGAGCCAGCAGCCGCAGCGCTGTAACCCACGGCAACGAGACCTGTCACAGACGCAGACGTCGGGATAGTCACGACACGAGACGCAGCACACCCGCCGCGAGAGAGGGGGGGAGGGAGGCCCAGAGGGGCGGGGGGAGGGAGGGGGGGAGGGAGGCCCAGAGGGGCGGGGGGAGGGGGGAGGGAGGGCGCGCTGCCGCCACTGAGGTCAGCGGGGTCGCCAGGGATACGTCAAGCGGTCGGCCGCTCATCACGGAGACGTCAGTGCTGGTACGAGGGAGAAGGGGAGAGAGGGAGAGAGGGAGGGGGGGAGAGAGGGAGAGGGGGAGAAAGAGAAAGGAGGGAGAGAGAGAGAGGGGGAGATAGGGAGAGAGGGACGGGAGAGAGAGGGAGAGAGGGAGGGGGGGAGAGGGAGCGGGGGAGAGAGGGAGCGGGGGAGAGAGGGAGAGAGGAAGAAGGGGAGAGAGGGGGAGAGGGAGGGGCGGAGCAAAGGAAAGAGAGATGGGGGGAGAGAGGGAGGAGAGGGGGGATGGAGGGAGAGGGAGAGTCTCTTATCCTCACTATCTCTGTTGGATCTGCATTATGAGTATTAGCTGAGCTCATAGACACATTGACGTTGTACACATTCAGTATTGATTATGTCATAACGATGTTATCCTTTCAAAGTCCAGTCAGAGAAACTGCAGTGTAAATAACCCAACAAATGTGTGTGCTTCTTTGTGTGTGCGTGCATGCATGTACGTTAGAGCATGTGTTTATGACTGTGTGTGTGCAAGACATTTAAAGAGAGTGCCTTTTAGTTTCCAGCTCTAGGGTTTAGTGTGTGTGTGTGTGTGTGTGTGTGTGTGTGTGTGTGTGTGTGTGTGTGTGTGTGTGTGTGTGTGTGTGTGTGTGTGTCTGTCAAGTAGGCTTTAGAGTGTGTGTGTGTGTGTGTGTCAAGAGTAGGCTTTAGTGTGTGTGCGTGTGTGTGTGTGTGTGTGTGTGTGTGTGTGTGTGTGGGTGTGTGTGTGTGTGTGTGTGTGTGTGTGTCAAGTAGGCTTTAGAGTGTGTGTTTGTGTGTGTGTCCAGAGTAGGCTTTAGTGTGTGTCAAGACTAGGCTTTAGAGTGAGTGAGTGAGTGAATGAGTGTGTGTATTTGTGTGTGTATCTGTGTCTGTTCAAGCATTTTTGTGTGTGTGTGTGTGTGTGTGTGTGTGTGTGTGTGTGTGTGTGTGTGTGTGTGAGTGTGTGTGTGTGTGTGTGTGTGTGTGTGTGTGTGTGTGTGTGTGTGTGTGTGTGTGTGTGTGTGCATTCGTGTGCGTGCATTCGTGTGCGTGTGTGTGTGTGTGTGTGCATTCGTGTGCGTGCATGCGAACATGTTGTAATGTGTGTGCTTGTGTGTGTGCCAACATGTTGCAGCGTGAGTGTGTGCACAGACCTGACCTGCCCCCTGGGACCCTCTCCAGGTGGTGGGGGTTCTGGGGGATGCCGTCCAGGTGGTGGTGGGACTCGGACCACATGCAGAGCTCGCTGGTGTTGGGTCCCCCCAGGGGGACGGCCGCCGCCACCCCCCCGCGCCGGGACCCCAGCCCCGTGGTCTGGGAGGGGGGTCCAACCAAGGATCTGTTAGGGGCTGATCGTGGTCCCACGTCGACGCAGCCCAAGAGGGTCTACGGACCCCTCACGTCCTCGCGGACCCTCCTTGCGATTTTTCAAAAACAC
>NW_021964151.1:42500-97500 GCF_902167405.1 Gadus morhua | reverse complement strand
CACATATGACATGTCCCTGTTTGGTGAAATGTTTCATCTGTGTGTTTGTTTGTGCTGATGGCTCTTTAAAGGATAGGGATGAGGACTCCAAAAGCGTGAAATGACCCATTTTGGTGAAATGTTTCATATGTGTTTTTTAGTGCTGATTTTTGTTTTTGTTGTGTAGCTGTTTTGCAACTTGTTCTAGCTTGTGTAACTTAAATTGAGGTTCTGTGGTGATATCCTGTTTCTTATCTTTAGAGATATATCAATTACAAATCTTATTCATTCTAGAGGACTGCTGAGGTTTCTCTCATTTTGGTAAACTTCAACACACTTGCAGACTTTTTCCAAGATTGGCTTTTTTTCCAAAGACAGAGATACACTTTCAAGATATTTTATTAACATTTGCACTTCACATTTTGATTCATCATTTCAATCACACATTCCCCAAGGTCTGGAAAATAAATAATTGTGTCTGTACATAAATGGATGCATTTCATTCACACACAGAGCAACTGTGGAACTGCAATGCATTTTTGGATAATTTCTTCAAGTGAAACCAGTTTGACTGGTCCTTCCACAAAAGATGTGAAACCAATTTGAATGGCCCATTTACAATTTCTGAAGCAGCACATGACTAAAGGGGTGGGGCTTAGTGTATTCTCCAACCGCACCACTCAGTCCGATTAGGGCACCCGTTTCGGCCTCAGACGCGACGTTGTCCCGCTGCTCTGGAGCTCCGGGAAGACTTCCAGACCGTTGGCGACCAACCGCACCACTCAGTCCGATTAGGGGACCCATTTCGGAATTTGAGTTGATCTGAAATACGAGGGGTGGGGATGAAACTGAGGCCCCTCTCCAGCAGCTGAGTTTCCGTTTCTGACAGATGGAAGATGGTGGATAGGTTCAGAATGTTAGATTCCTGGGGACGGGGGTGTCCCTGTTGGGACTTAGTCCCCGCCCGAAGTTTAACTGATCCAGCCTGTGAAGATGTGAATGGCACCTTCATTGTTTTAAACCATGTTTTAAAAGATGCACATATTCCTGTCTGGCTGTTAGCCGTAATAGTCTGCAGCTGTGGCTCATAGGCTAATTGAGCCACACCCATTCTGGTGCTCCTTAAGAAGGCCAGGGTTTTAGACTGGAGGGAGGCTTGAGTTGTGCAAGTGACTCGACGGTTGTGCTATGTGTTTAAAGTAAAAATATGCTTTTTAACAACAACCTTGTGCGTCGAGAAAACTCTTTTTCACATTTGGTGGCAGTGGTGGGATGATTCCTCTAGCTGAGTGGAGGGGACCCACATTTCGGAAAATATTGTTTGAGGAGCTTCATGGTGGAAGCCGCAGGGAAGGGTGAGCAGGTAGACGAAGAGACCTGCTGGGAGGGGAGATCACTGGTGGAGTTGAACTGCTGTCCTTTGGGGTTGGCCAATGCCTGAAGGAGGAATAGCTCGGGAACTCCTTGTTGCTGACGTGAGCCATGTGGGGAGCTATTGCCAAGCCTTAACAGAACAGCAGTGGCGGAGGACAGTAATGGCTGAGGACTTCCTGATGACATCCCGTGGAGGACCAGTCTGCAGCCCAGGGAAAGTGCTCAGAGGCCAAGTTATTTGCTGGAACTGCAGAGGCCTGAGCGGATTTTGCAGGTGGTCTGGAGGTCTGGATGGAGGAAGTCTCAGAGCTGGGCCTGTGTACTGTGAAGAGTGCAGTGTTTGGCCAAGAAGGAGTGATCTTGGAATGAAGATTGGCGGTCACCAGAGAGACTCTTTGAACTGTTTATTTAACACTTATTACTTGCACAATATTTTACCTTTTTTTATCTACTGCGCTTGGAACCGTGTTTGCAAGCTTAAAAGAGGGGGAAGGAGATGTGAATGGCATCTTCAGTGTTTTAAACCATGTTTTAAAAGATGCACATATTCCTGTCTGGCTGTTAGCCATAATAGTCTAATAGGCTAATTGAGCCACACCCATTCTGGTGCTCCTTAAGAAGGCCAGAGTTTTAGGCCCCGTTTACACAAGGACGCTTGCGGGTGAAAACGACAAAATTTTTATCGGAAGTGCCTTTCGTTTAGACGGTGACAGCGTTTTTGGGGCATGAAAACGCATAAATCTGAAACCACCCTCCAGGGTGGAAAAGTTGAATACGCTCCGCCTTAGCGTTTCCGTCTAAACGGCCAAGACGCAAAACACTGCTCAGATCTGCTCACGTTGCGTACGCGTTTACGTCACATACATGTGCCAGTACAACAAACATGTCAGATTATTTCCATGCATCGGACCTTCAAGCTGCTCTGGCAGCTCTAACAAGCATACAGGAGTTTTTCCACGAAATGTACAGGATATTTACAGATAGTATTACTGAACAGAGAAGGATCTTTTTGGTTTTTGGCGACACGGATAAGAGAAGGAAGATTCTACGCATGCGTTCAGACATGGCTCAGACACTTTTGCGTCACCGTATGCACGCAGATTTCCTCTCCTCTAAACGCGGAATAAAAAGTGAAGACTCAACGCCACTTTTGCGTCTTCTGTTCAGACAGTCATCGTGTAAACGTAGCCTTAGAATTGAGGGAGGCTTGAGTTGTGCAAGTGACTCGACGGTTGTGCTATGTGTTAAGTAAAAATATGCTTTTTAACAACAACCATGTGCGTCGAGGAAACTCTTTTTCCCACAGCCAATGTTGAAGTGCGTGTGATGCAGTGTCTGCTGTCCAATGTATGTCGTCATGAGTTGTGTGAAATTCAGAATGGTGTATTTCGAAAAGTGTGTATTTTATAGTGATGAATGAATTAAGGCGTGTTAATAGGGTCTGATGTGGTGCAGATAAATTACGTGAGAAATTAATGAGGGTTGTTTATGCCAACCGATAAAACAATGAGTTTGGTGTCCGGTCTTACTTTTGGGATACGGGCTGAATTCGAATCGCCCATGATGTTTATGGATTTTCTAATCGGGAGGGACCACATAGTGGCTTTGCGATTCGTGTAGGGGTGTATGCGGGGCTGGTGATAAGAAGAACTGAGTAGTGAGTGATCCGGAATTCTGTCTGGGTGATCCGGATACGACTGGTCCTCTCCAACCCACGTCACTTCCTGTTGTCCTCAGACAGAGAGAGGAGTCTGCCGGCCGTGTTGGGGTCTAGTGTGAGGTCACAGGCATCTGAGGGAGAACCAGACATGATGAGGAATTTCAAAGAGATGATGGAGTGATTTGACTCAGAAGTGACATCAGGCATTGGCAGCGCGAGATGTGCAGAACAAGTTAAACTTCTAGCTCAGTAACATCAACACCTAAGAAAGAAGGTAAGAAAGATAGTCGGAAAACTTTGATTTGCAAGGCAAGCAGGCAAGTGTTGGGCTTGTTACACTAGCCTATATAGCCTTCAATGCGGTGAAATTTCGGAATTAATAGGCTCGATCTTTCATTTTGCAAAAAAAAAAAAACACAGTAGGCTATATTACCATATTAAAATGGTGTACCAAATTGCGTTTTATTACAATGATAAAAAAGTGTAGGCCTACTAGCCTATGGTAAGGTCAGGTTTGCCGATGTGCTTGGCTATTTTAAAGTTTCTCCCTGTGCATCGATCGGAGACAGACGTCACTTCACTGATAATATTCTGGGGATAGGCTACAACATAGCCAATAGGCTTTCATACTAGGGACTTTATCCTTTAAATATCTTTGCGGCATTGGATCAGTCTCCTTTCAAGAACAGGCAAGAACTTTCTAGCCTCGCGTCAGCAGCGCATATACCTAAAAACAACAGGCGGATGGCGGGCGGGTGCGGTTTTGAAAACCGCACAATTTTTTTGAAAAAAGTCAAAAAAATTGTTGCGGATGGATGGCGGGCAGATCAAGCGTTTTGTGATGCGGTTGCGGATGAAATAATAGCCCATCCGCGCATCTCTAGAGCTTACCTCTCCCGAAATAAGTGTTTTTTGTGAATGACAGGGTCGTTAAGACTGACAAAAAGATCTCTCACTTACACAGCACTACAAAGCTACTCTCTGCGATACTTTAACTGGAGCTGGACACTAAGAAAATGGGCAAAAACGTTTTTATTCCCATTCTGAGTCTAAGTCCACAAGGATACTCTCAAAAAACAGTTACAATGTTTTTATTCTGCTTCTGAGCCAAGTCCAAATGGGCTTAGTAAAAAAAACGGCCAAAAACGTTTTTATTTCCATTCTGTGCCTAAATGTGGATGGACTTAGTCTCAAAAACGGTGAAAATGTTTTTATTCTTCTTCTAGGCCCTTGTTTCCATCCTCCAGAGTGGGCAGGATGTCCTCAGAAGGTGTCCGAAAATAGTGCATGGTCGTCGGACTGACCGTCGGGGATCGGGAGGGTATGTCATGGAGGACTTTCGCACATATGCTGACGCATCAGCACCTGTGGTGAACACCTAAAAATAATGTTTAAAAATAGAAAAAAACATCAGAGATTGTGAGGCTGGGTTCCTAACATCTCCCCAAATAGTTTTCATGCAGATTCATATGATATATTTCACAATTTAAGCAAAATCAAAAATTGGTCTGCATCGTGCTTTGCTTTGTCAACAATGGCATTAACATCGGCATCAGAGCCATCCTTCAAGCATACCCTCCGCAAATGGACAGACAGGCTTGCTTGTGTTTTGAGACAGCGTGGACAGAGCAAGTAGTGCCTGTTTGCTGTTTTACTTGAATTAGAAAAAAAAGGCATTACTTAGCAGGGCATTACATACAAGGCATTACAAAGCATGGAATGTAAAAAGGAGAATGGTACTATATCAAATATTACAAAATAATAGTAAGTAATACCCCTATACAATTTTCAGTATGTGAAGAGAGAAAATAATTCAGATATTACTTTTTTGTAGATCATGAAGAGCTGAGTGTATTTTATATCTACAGATCATATCAACATATTTTGATAAAAAATAAAAGAAAGGCTTACCTTTGATGCATTTAAGATTCTTCACCATGAAATTCCAGTATTTATAATGCCTGTTGCATAAAGCTCCTCCCCCCACAAGCTATTGTTGCAAGCTGAAAGGGGCGTGTTCTTACCTGTGTTTTTGAAGATGTGTATCTCATTTTGGTTAAACTTCAGCAAACTTGCAGACTTTTTCCAAGATTGGCTTTTTCTCCACATTTGATTCATCATTTCAATCACACATTCCCCAAGGTCTGGAAAAGATAATAATTGTGTCTGTACATAAATGGATGCATTTCATTCACACACAGAGCAACTGTGGAACTGCAATGCAGTTTTGCATAATTTCTTCAAGTGAAACCAGTTTGAATGGCCCTTCCCCAAAAGATGTGAAACCAATTTGAATGGGCCATTTACAATTTCTAAAGCATCACATGAATAAAGGGGTGGGGCTTCACTGCACTGGGGCTCTGTTAACCAATGAGCAAAGACTTTGGCATTATAAATACTGGACTGATTTTGAAAGAATTCACTCTCAGAAATTTCTGAAGCAAGAAGGTTCCTGCCACTTCCCACAGAAATCTACCAGCTGAAATCTACTGAACTTCCGAAGAGCATATTCCTTGGCCATCCATTGAATCAAAAGCAATTCTAATTGCTACCTTCTACTTCTAAAGCGCTGTTATTCCTTGGCAATAGCCTTAAAAGCAATTTTAATTGCTATTTCTGATCAAGAAGGGTTTTCTCTTCAAAAAGCCTTTTTAATTTGCTATATTTGATTTGACCATTCTGCCTAGAGAACTAAAGCTTACATTCTTAATTTGCTAAATTTGATTTGACCATTCTGCCTAGAGAGCTAAAGCTTACATTCTTAAAGGTTATTGTTCTAATTTGTCTTTCTTCTGAACAGCCGTAATTCTTCCAGAGATTCATCTTCACTCACTGTCTCATCTTAAGAAATGGCTGGGGAAAAGTAAGTAATATTTAATGCCTCTGTTTATATATATATATATATATATATATATATATATATATATATATATATATATATATATATATATATATATATATATATATATATAGTGTAATTGCTCATGAAGTATTACCATGTTTTAAATGTTTTGTTGTGATGACTTCTGAATGAACGTATTTCTTTTCTATTACCAGGAAATCTGCAGCTGCACATAGACACTATCTACTCTGGCCAGTTTGTTTGAGGACCCAAGAGTCTCTATCCTGTCACCTGCGCAGAGTCTGCATGAAGGATAAGACACCACCACAGATCCTAGAGGTGGTTGAAAAGGCCAAGAAAGATGTGTGTGACCTCCTGAAGAATGGACGGGCTTTTAGTTATGCAGTCCTGAAGCAAATCGTCTCATCACCAAATCCACTCGAAGGATTGATTGAGGAGCTGAAATACCATCACTTGTTTGTGACAGGAGTCCCTCCTCCTCTGCCCATTGGTAATCCAAGGTTGGTCACCGAAACCCTTTCTGAATGCCCTGGGGAGGCACCCGGAGAAACAGAGCCATCTGATGTGGAATCTTGCGGCAGCAATGAGCTTTTTCAATGTAGACAAGAGAAAACGTATACCAAAGACAAAATGGTGAAAGCGAAGGATTTAGGCATTTTGAAAAAGCATTCAGCAGATCATCCATTGCTCAAGCGCTTTGCCGACTACCTAAAGAATGTTTACGAAAATGCAAAGTACCAACAGGAGGTTGACACTGTTTCCCGGTACCTGTATTTTGCTGATCCTACGGAACCATCTTTGAAGTTTGTCAATGACAGAGAGAAGCTCAGAGACTTCCTGGGTCAACAGGCTAAGGCAGGGTATAAGGCACAAACATCAGGAAATTACATCAAGTGCTTGAAAAGGTTCTTGGAGTTCCACTTGACAAGGACCGGCTTGAGACAGGATGACGGGGAGCTCTACAAGCAGTGCACATTATATTTGAGTTTTTTAACTTCTTCACAGAGTGTCCTCTCTAAGCAAGCGAGCAAAGAAATTGTGCAAAAGAGTCATGCCTTGTCGTTTGACAAAAGTCAACCCACACCTCGTGAATGCTTGGCTGTTCTTGATAAAGGTGAAGGTGACTTAGTGAAAATCATGAATCAACTTGATGACAGTTCTTCTTCCTCCCTGAGTAGGACTGAGTGCATATTTGTGCTATACTATCTTGAGGCAATTGTCATACTAAGACACTGCCAACAGCCATGTGTGGTGCAGAGCATGAAGGTGAGTGTTACTGCTCTATTGTGCTCTATTGATACATTTACCCTGACATTTTAGCCTTACATTTCCTAATCAATGGCATATCCTCTTTTTGTTACAGGTCAAGGAATGGCTTGAACGGAAACACGCAGATGATGATTCAATCGTTTTTGTAAAGGACCACAAGACGGCTGCACATTTTGTGGTCTCAATTGTCCTGTCCAAGAAGGAGGAGGCGTGGTTTGAGAAATATTACACCAAAGTGCGGCCACAGCTCCTTGCTGGCGAAAGGAAACGTAAGCGAGATGAGCAGGATGAGAAGGATGGAGATGTTTTTTTCTTTGTGTCCTCCCGCGGTAAGCCAATTAACAATGCAGCTGGTGATCTGATAAAGCTCCAGCAAAAGTGCAACGTCCCCCAGGTGAGCAGCCAGGTTGTACGGAGGGTATTTGAGACAGCAGCTAACCGCCTGGATGACCCTCAGAAGAAAGCAGTTTCTGACTACCTGGGCCATTCTGGCACAACAGCTGACAGACATTACAGGATGAAATCTCTTGAATCCATTGTGATAGCTGCTGGTCTGCTGAAGAAATTACAGAGGCAGAAGAAGTCAAGGTAAGCATTTCATATTTGTCAACATAATGCCAACATAGTCAAGCACACCACATTCTATATGTAGACACACACATGGTTTTCTTATAATCTCATGTGTTTTATTTTTATATAGTGCTGGGCCTTCCGGAGAAGGGACCCGTCAAGAGGCTCTTGGAGAAGGGACCAGCCCTCAGTCAGTGGAGTCTTCCAGCCATGGTGACCATTGTGCTCTCCCTCAGCCTTCCTTGAGACAGCTAGTGATCGATTTAGAGAGGATTCCTGAGGGAAATGACAAAGTCAAATTCCACGAGGCATTCAAGTCCCTCTTGGAAAACCACCCTGTGACACTGAGTGGTCAAATCCCAAAAGTGAGAATCCGCAGGGACACCTCGGAGGCCAATCAGCGGAAGCTTTACACGCACTGGGCGCAAAAGCAATTAGAAATGCGTGTAAAACACACCCGTGGTAAGTATTTGACTTCACATATTTAACATTACTTTCAAGAAAAACTGATTGCATGAAATGACATTTTCAATTATTGTGTTCATAGCTAACAACACTTTTGTTACTTATTTTGACAGAACAATTCAATCGGAGGAGGCCAACGAAAGAGCGTGTCGACACATGGGTCAAAAAGCAGGGATGGAAGTGCAAGGCTGCCAACATCAGCACTGAGGTTGTGGAGAACTGGGCACCATCTGGATCTGAGGACCGCATCATGGACAACAAACGTCTCCTCCGTGCTGCAGTTCACCCCGGACTGCACTGCACCGAGTTTGACGGTTGAACGCTGGTTGGCTGTTACGTTACACATGTCACTCAGTGGCCACGCTGTTGAACGCTGATTGGCAGATACGCGTCTCTACGTTCACTTTGTATGAGATCTTGTCGCCCCGTCGCGTGAAAGTACAACGAGTATGCCGGCGGCGGCAAAAAGAAACATTGCGTCCCAATTTATATTCGATGTTCGCGATATGGGCATTTTATACATCCCCTGGAGAACATCTCGCGATACATCGCATATATTCGATATATCGCATATATTCGATATATCGCCCAGCCCTAACTGGATATATCTTCTTTTTCCGGAACATTAAAGGACAGCCAATGTGCATTGATGCCCACTCAGACAGGTGTCATTGCCACCCTGACAAGAGAACATTTGGCAGGCTGGTGAATCATTCCAAAAAGAACTCGAACATCAAGCCCCTGCACTGTGTGGTGGACAAGCATGGAGAAATGAAGGATGTGATCCTTTTCATTGCAACCAAGGACTTGCCAGTGGGTGAGGAAGTTCTGTTTGACTATTGAGTCAACAAAAAATCTTTTAACAATGAGGGGTCGGACCTTGACTGGCTCTAGCAGGGCATCAGCCTTCAGAGACACATATGACATGTCCCTGGTTGGTGAAATGTTTCATCTGTGTGTTTGTTTGTGCTGATGGCTCTTTAAAGGATATGGATGAGGACTCCAAAATCGTACCATGACCCGTTTGGTGAGATGTTTCATATGTTTTTTAGTGGATCAATTCTTGGCATGTATGGATAAACTTTCTGAATATGATGCGTGGCCTTTGACCTTTGGGGGGTGGTGGGGCGGCGGGTGACTCCTAAAGCTTAGAGGGCATCTGCCTTCAGAGACACATATGACATGTCCCTGTTTGGTGAAATGTTTCATCTGTGTGTTTGTTTGTGCTGATGGCTCTTTAAAGGATGGGGATGAGGACTCCAAAAGCGGGAAATGACCCATTTTGGTGAAATGTTTCATATGTGTTTTTTAGTGCTGATTTTTGTTTTTGTTGTGTAGCTGTTTTGCAACTTGTTCTAGCTTGTGTAACTTAAATTGAGGTTCTGTGGTGATATCCTGTTTCGTATCTTTAGAGATATATCAATTAAAAATCTTATTAATTCTAGAGGACTGCTGAGGTTTCTCTCATTTTGGTAAACTTCAACACACTTGCAGACTTTCTCCAAGATTGCCTTTTTTCCAAAGACAGAGATACACTTTCAAGATATTTTATTAACATTTGCACTTCACATTTTGATTAATCATTTCAATCACACATTCCCCAAGGTCTGGAAAAGATAATAATTGTGTCTACATAAATGGATGCATTTCATTCACACAGAGAGCAACTGTCGAACTGCAATGCATTTTTGCATAATTTCTTCGAGTGAAACCAGCCCTAACCCTTCCCCAAAGATGAGAAACCAATTTGAATGGTCCATTGACAATTTCTAAAGCAGCTCATGAATAAAGGTGGGGCTTCACTGCACAGGGAGTGTGAGTGACCTAAGGCCAAGTCAATTTGTAATAAAATGGGTGGATAACATATTGGACATGTCTGCAGGTTTGTAAGACATGGCTCTAAATAGTTTACACAACAAAGAAGTCAGTCAAAACCAGATTTACTGGCTCCAGTGGGGACTTGAATACGAATTAACTTAACCTCTCTCAGTTAAGAGGGGAGGGATTTGTTTATAAGATACAGGGAGAATGAATACAGTTCCTTCTGATGTAATAATTATATAAACAAGGTTAATATAATTTGTATGTGATTGTATATTTATAGTTATGATTGATATTTCCACGACAGTGTCCTATTCTCGAATAGATGTATATTGAGTGAGTGTGTGTGTGTGTGTGTGTGTGTGTGTGTGTGTGTGTGTGCCTGTGTGCCTGGCCCCGGTCCGGGAGGGCCAGGACCTCGTCAGGGGGGCTCCGGTTGATGTCTGGGGTGGCATGGGACCTGTTGTGGCTCGGCTCCCGTCACCCAAAGCATTGTGCGGGGGAGCTGGGCCCTGGACCAGAAGGGTCACTGTAAAACAGACAGAAAGAAAGAGAAAAGGCTGAAACAATCACCAGAAAACGAAATAAATGAAGGAAAGCTCTAAAACAATCATCAGAAAATGAATTAAATGGAAGAAATTAGATAGAATAGGCTAAAAACTACAATGAAAAATAACCGAAAACAAGGAAAATAGCAGGCCGCTCACTGTAAAACTCGAAAAGCGAAATCCCTGGTATTCTATTTTCTTTTTAGACTACCAGGGATTGACTTCTTCCAGAGGAGGCTAACTTTGTGAGTGAGTCCGAGACGGTGTGCCATGTCGGACTGAGTGTTGCCGCGAGTCGGTGTGCGCCTCGATGAATCAAAAACAGAGCGTTTTTTTTCAGTCTTTTTTTCGCCAACTGTCTGGATGTCTTCCCGGAGCTCCAGAGCAGCGGGACAACGTGGCGTCTGACTCCGAAACGGGTCCCCTAAACGGACTGAGTGGTGCGGTTGGTTGCCAACGGTCTGGAAGTGTCCCCAGGGCTCCAGAACAACGGGACAACGTCGCGTCTGAGGCCGAAACGGGTGCCCTAATCGGACTGAGTGGTGCGGTTGGTCGCCAACGGTCTGGAAGTCTTCCCAGGGCTCCAGAGTGTTTCATATGTGTTTTTTAGTGCTGATTTTTGTTTTTGTTGTGTAGCTGTTTTGCAACTTGTTCTAGCTTGTGTAACTTAAATTGAGGTTCTGTGGTGATATCCTGTTTCTTATCTTTAGAGATATATCAATTAGAAATCTTATTCATTCTAGAGGACTGCTGAGGTTTCTCTCATTTTGGTAAACTTCAACACACTTGCAGACTTTTTCCCTTTTTTTCCAAAGACAGAGATACACTTTCAAGATATTTTATTAACATTTGCACTTCACATTTTGATTCATCATTTCAATCACACATTCCCCAAGGTCTGGAAAAGATAATAATTGTGTCTGTACATAAATGGATGCATTTCATTCACACACAGAGCAACTGTAGGACTGCAATGCAGTTTTGCATAATTTCTTCGAGTGAAACCAGCCCTGCCCTTCTTCAATGCAGCATGTAGTGAATGGACTGAGGATACCATTGAAGTTATTGCTAGACATTTTGAAGTTGTATTGGCAGATTTCAAATTCAGTGGCGATACCAAAAACTGGGAGGAGGCTTGGACTATGGCAGTGAAGTGGGTGAGTCAAGAGTTGGTTGAACTGCATTGATGCGGCAGACAGAGCTAAAGTGATGATTCAGGAGAAATTTGAGAAATTGTATAGAGATAAAGCCTTGTTTACAAGACATGAGCATTTCAATGACAAATTTGGAAATTGGAAGCTAAGCATCCAGAGACCAGTATTGATCATTGGAGATTCAAATATGTCAAAGCTACCAAAATGTAATGATGAGAGAGTACAGATAGATTCTTATCCAGGTGCCAAATTTAGCCATGCCTTGCACATGTTGAAGAAAACAGAGAAAACAGATACTGGCCTGAAAGTAATTCTTTCATTTGGAATTAATCATGCAGACGGCTACAAATTAGAGCAGGTAAAGAAAGATTTGGAAAAGATTTTTAAAGTTGCACAAGAAAGATTTCCAAAGGCTGTCGTAGTTATGCCGTTGATCTCTTTCTCAAAACATCTTCCCAGCCATAAGAAACGAGTGCTCTCTTGTATTAACTCATGGATTGAGCAGTATCCACATCTTTCTAACATACCTGAGGAAATGTTTAAAACTAGCGTGAATGATCATATACATTGGTCTCCACAAACAGCAAAACACATCCTCTCTGACTGGAGAACACAGTTTAACTTTTAATTATCAGTGCTAGAATATATACTGGTCCAGGCCAAGGATCAATTCTTGGCATGTATGGATAAACTGTCTGAATATGATGCTGACTAATTGTATTCTGCAGATAAAATTCTTGTGTTGTACTACCTTGAAGCTATTGTGATTCTAGGACACGTTCAAAGGCCGAGCGTGGTGCAGACATGACTGTGAGGACAGCAGATGTGATTGCCACACCAAACAGCCGCCGGGCAAGTTGATCAAGTACTCCAAAAATAACTCAAACGTAAAGCCCAAACAATGCAGTTTGGTATTGAATGGAGAAATAGGCATGTGACTCTTTTTCTTGCAACCAGGACTATATCTCCAGATGAAGAGGTGTTGCTCCCTCTTAGTGTCAAATTAACTCTTTGAAGGACTCCTAAAGCTTACAGGGCATCTGCCTTCAGAGACACATATGACATGTCCCTGTTTGGTGAAATGTTTCATCTGTGTCTTTGTTTGTGCTGATGGCTCTTTAAAGTATAGGGATGAGGACTCCTAAAGCGTGAAATGACCCATTTTGGTGAAATGTTTCATATGTGTTTTTTAGTGCTGATTTTTGTTTTTGTTGTGTAGCTGTTTTGCAACTTTTTCTAGCTTGTGTAACTTGAATTGAGGTTCTGTGGTGATTTACATGGTTTAAAATTGTACAATTGTGATAAATGTGTTTTCTTCAAATAAAAGCAGATTTTATGGTGTATTTTCACCAAGTGTGTGTTTGAGTGGTAATCTGGGGACAAAACCATGTTAAAAGAGACAGCTGACCAATATTGGGTCGTCACATGAAGGGAAATCTGAGTGTAACTACTTTTTAAGTAGAGAGATATATGAAATAATTATTTAATCTACTTGTATTTCAAATTCGAGAGAGAGAGATTACATTTTTAAAGTCGCACAAGCAAGATTTCTTTTGCAGAGTGTTTGCTATTCTTAAAATGACCAATTCCAACAGCATATGCTGGTTGAAATGTTTAAGGGAACACTTGATTAGGTTTAACTGGAGTCTTGGGGGGGGGGGGAGGGGTAATTGTCATGTATTAAGATGTTCGTTGGTTCGAAAATAATTCAGAGAAATACAGAGATAAACAGATTCAGAGAAAAATGAAACTACGAAACCACAAAGATTTTTTTATTATTATTTAAACGAAACCACACAACTATATACAAAAACAAACAAAAAATTAAATCATCCCCCTCATCATCTCCCAAATATCCCTCCTCGTCCCCCTCCTCAGCCGGGGGTAGTTGAGGGGGAGCAGGCTGAGGAGGGGGCTGCGGAGCCAGCTGGGGACGCAGCTGGGGAGCCAGCTGGGGAGCGGGGGCCTCCTCCTCCCCAGATAAAGAAAAGAAATCCTCCTCCTTTAAAAAAAACATTGTATGCATTGCATTGTACATATGTATATAATGTATTTAGAAATAAGTTTACATTGAGACTTGTAACATAAAATGTGGCAATAGGGTGTAACTTACAGTTCTGGACAGGATGATGGTGGAGTCCTCCGACATCCCCCCCCCCGTCGTGTAGCCACTTGTTTCGGCCATCTGAAAAAAATAGTGGTTAAGTTTTGCATAATTAGTCATGAATGGCCGAGTTAATAAAAAGGAAAAGGCCACACTCACACACAACCTGGAGAGCTCCCGGTCAGTCCGATTTTGATGCCCTTTTCCCGGATTACCCCGAGGCTCCTCACACACCCTCTGGAGGTATTAAAATCACTTTTGGGCACCGTGGAGACCCTGCAAAGCGCTGCTTTGGTAAAGTGCTATCACTTCGCTGCTATCACTGATATGCTGCTATCACTTCTGTGTATTATATTATTATTATTAATGTCTACTTTATCTTTTTCTATATGTTAAATGTGTATGTCTATGAGTATGTCAGAAAACCTGGCGGTGGTGACAAAAAACTACCCACATGATCTGCATGAGTTGTTCAAATTAGCTAACTTCTTTCCACTTTGTTGCCTCTAATTAGAGGCAACAAATTGCCTCTAATTAGATTACCTCTAATTAGAAAGCAAACATTTATGGTATAATCTAATATTCTAATATTTGTATACAAAAGTGACAGTGTTGACATGTTATGGTAGTGACAGCAGCAGTGTCTAAAAATATGAAGTGGAGAAAAAAGCGAACTTACATGAGCTTGAGCAATTTGAAATAATGTAAATAGAGCAGAAGGTTTGAAAAGAGGGTCCTCAGGAATATAGTTGACTTTGTAGGTGTACAATTGTAATGCTTATGGTAAATATCTGTCCCTGCCCAGATAGAAAAATTTGATTGAATCAACGTTGAGATATGGTCAGGCTGAAGGTTGTGATCAACATTGATGTCAGACATTGAAATATACATTGAAAGTGCTCGCTATGATCAACATTGAAATAACGTTGAATTTCCAATCCATTCTGACAATGAATCAACCTTGATTCAATTATGATATGATCAACATTGAAACAATGTAGAATTGAACAACATTGATTCAACTATATATATGCATTGCATTATACATTGAAACAATGTTATTATTAAAGGGCCATTTCAACACTTTTCAACCTTGCTTTGTATGTTTACAATATGCCTCATTATAAACCCCATTAGATTGGCTATTTCCATTCTTTTTAAGAAACCAAGGTTGAGAACAGCTGCTTTATTGAATGCTCTATGAACAAAAAAACTACAACAACAAAACAGACCATTATTCAAAAAGTTATTTAATAAATATTCAAAAGCAATTATAAACAAACATCTTAAGGAATTATGAACATTAACCCTATAATTAACCCTGTAATTAGAACATTACAGTAACATTTGTCCTTAATAGTCCTTAATCTTTGCCTTTTCTTGGTACCCCGCCACTCCTCTCCGGTGCGTAACACAGCCACTTCTGCAGGGCACCCCTGTACTGCAATTCTGTCAACTTGCGGTCAAATTGAAACAAAAAGAAAAAAAGAATATTCATATAGTAAAACAATGGCACAGTTTATGTCTACTCTGTGTCTCAGAGAAGGGCACTGAAATGCTTGAAATGATGTCACTGGTAGGCCGGAAACGCAGAGCGAGTAGACAGAAGTGGTATAGTATTGAGTGATTTATATATTTTTATTTATGGCAGAGTTGGCCCTCCATATTTATCAGGCTCCCTCCATGGTGAGGAAAATGCATCCATTCTTATTTACTTCAGAAGAAGTTTAAAATACTTATGAATTAAATAAATATTAAATATTAAATAAATTCAACATCCATCATCAAAAATGCCAAATCCGTAGTATTTTGATTTGCAGACTCACCAAACATGCACTCCTGCATTAACGTTTCCTTGAAGGCCCTCTTCGGTCCCTTTCCCGCCCAGTTGAAGATGCATGCTACACGGTTTGCCATGGTAGCGGATAGCATTTGCCGGATCATATTTTCGGCATTGGTCCCTCCGACTAATGCCAAGCGGGTAATCTTAACAGATTAGAGAGAAAATGGTTAGTTTGCTAAAGTGTACAATGTGCCATGTCAAATGGACAGCGAGAGAAGCGTCGTAGCGGTCTCCTTTTGCCTCCTTCAGCTGATGAAAAGGTACGCCCAGTAATATGAAGGGAGGGAAAATAGTGCCGGATGAGGTCAGACTTTTTCACGGCCAACAATTCGTGATGCAAATGCATTACTCTTTTGAATGCATATTATTTTTTGAAGCAAAACTACTTTCTGCAGCGCAAAAACCGGGCCAGAACTCCGCTCACGGGACGCAGTGGGGGAAAAGTCCCTGCTGATGCCCGACACCGCTGATGAGGATGTAATACGACCTCTTGTCCAAAAATCCAAACTATCTTTATTGAATGCCTCCAAACCTACAATTCCTGACAAAATGTAAGAAAATACTAGCTTCAGCCTCATCAAACTGCTCCTCATTGGCGAGTGGCAGAACAATGGGGAAGGGCTCCTCTCTCTGTGATCCCGCTCCAGGAATACTCATGGAGGATTTGGCAATTTCAGTCTTTATGAACTGAATGTCCCGTGACATTTGCTTCACCTCCATGAGTATCTCCGTTAGCATCTTGGTGTTTTGGTTGGCAGCAATGTCTTAGAAGAAAAGCAATTGGTTTTACATTACATTTCAAGGATAGATTGACCATTTTCAATTGTTTAGAATGACACTCAGCAACTCACTGATGTTTGCACCCCTAACTGATAGTAACCATTAATTCCTTGCTTGCTCTGATGGCACAGTGTGGTAGGGGCTCGAGTTATACCTTTGCATTCACATACAGACAGCAATAAGAAAATAAGGTAAATAAACACTATCAAAGTTGTTATGAATGAGCACCATATAGCAACTAAGGATGCCGATTGATTGGCCATCGAATGGCAGCATTTGAGATTGGTTGGCATGTCTGGTGTTAAAAAATATATCTATAAAAAAAATGTTAGTTAACTCACCTGTATAGCCCTGGGGGTGTTGATGGTGATTGCCAGGAAAGTCTAAAAGAGGACAATCAAATTATATCCTTGCAAGATAGGGAGACACTGAATAAACAGACTCTAGACACAATAAGAGTGGCTGAGGGCATCACATAGCCATGGAGCCTATTTGTCTACTTACCATCATTACAGAGATCTGTTGACTCTAGCTCTGCCAAGAAGTTTCCACAAAAGTCTAAAATGAGAGAACACAAAACATAAACTATGATTGCTATAACTCAGACAAAGCACATTTAAAATCTGTCCGACCTGAGTTAGTTATGTGAAGTGGTTCACTTACCATTATTAGGCTGGTCAAATGACTGAACATCCTCAGAATAGTTTCCTCCAGAGGCTAAAAGAAGGGAACACAAGAAAGGAATAGAGCTGTAACTTTTCAACACATATCACATGACTGATATGTTTGAATGTATTGCCAGAGGAACTAAATTAAAGCTCATATGCCATTGTAATAAGCAATGACATACCACTGCTTGCATCTGGGGTTGGTAGAGAAGGGTACTGGTTGGATACTGGCAGCACTGTATTAACAAATAAGTTGAATTATACATGGCAAAAGTAGTTGTAGTATCATAACTGACAGTGTCACCACTGTACCTGGAAAGTGAATAGCAGGTGGCTTGGCAAATTTTCTCTTAACACTGCTGGTTTCTGGCTCCTCATCTGACTCCGCATACACAGTATTTGTTCTTGAAAAATATAAATCAAACATACCAAGCAATTGAAAGAATTTTAAATATAATTACATTAAATGAGCAAGCCTTGAGAAAGACTGTTCTCGGGTCAGGAGCCCATCGCCCGTTTCTGTGAAATTAGGCGGATTGACATACAAGTACACATAGACATAACACAGGACAGATATCCAATCCAACACTCAAAGCTGAGTGCCAAGCAGTTTCAAGTCTTTGTTATGACTCGTCCGGAGATCGAACCCTGACCTTATAATCTCTGGGTTGACACTCACCACAAGGCAGCGGCGTCTAGGTGTAGGCTAATTTACCCAGCACATTTGGTTGAGGAATTCAACTGTACCTTGTTCTTCTTTTCCGACGTACATTTGCTTCCACCTCTGATTCCAAATCAGTGGTCGGACATCCAGTAGTGACATACTTTTCTTCATGTTGCTTGGCCTTTTCAAACGAGGCTGTAAAAGAACAGGCAGAAAATACAGTGCCATTTTTAAGAAGTATGATAAACAACGTAATATAAACAGGGTTTTGCAAATGGCAATTCGATTTTAATTCAAATACATATCTGTTTAGTTTCCATCTGCCAAATGAGGTAACTAACTACCAATATATGTTATACTATACCCAAACACCCATGAGTAATGGTTCTCCTTAGATACCAGAAAGGAGAACAAAATAACATCAAGGTGGCCACTTCAATTAACCTGATTGACTAGTCCCATTTGTGACCGATATAAAAGTAATGCCATTCATTCTGTCACTAATGGGATTGACAGGCTTAGATATGGAATAATTCACATCAGACAATAGTGATGTAGTGACTACTTACCACAAGTATTTAAGAGCCGAACATTCTCATACGCGGTCCATCCTTTACGGGGCATCATGTTTTCTTTTAGGGCCTTTGAATAATTAATGTTTTTTGGGGGCCAGGACAAAGTACCTTCCTTTGCATTGAACCAGCTGGAAAGAACTGTTGCAGTTCCGCCATTTGGAAATAGAACAACGGCCCAAAGCACCACCTCTCTTTCCATTCTGTGTACAATAAATTCAATTAGAATATAAATGATTAAAAAAAATACTCATGAATCGTAAGAAGTCATAAACTTGCTATGCTACTGCATATGAGCTATTGGAATAGCTATGAGGCTATTTCCCTCTGACTCTGGATACAGAACACATTTACGTTTAATACAGCCAAGTTTACCAACGCCGATATCATCACACAACTCTCTAACCTTATATGTACCTATGCATGAAGACTCACAGGGATAAGTGTAATATGATTCTTGGTGTCTGAACTTTCTGTATATCACATAGACCTCATCTTCTTCTTGGACTATATTCTGCACTACTGCAATTGTATCTCCCACCTCAATACAATTATCCCCCTGCTTTGTAGACAAGGTAAAGCGACTACTGGAGACCTTTCTGTACTGTAGAGCAACATTGAAATGTCGAGGAAGTGGTCCATCAGTATGGATGTTCTGTAAGACTGGTTCATCTGTTGCTAATGGACGCGCAACATGTGGCATTTCTGACAACCTTTTGACAACCTGCTGTAGAGGTTTGTGTGGCTTGCGTAAAAGATGCTTAATTTGGCCTAGATAATTCTCAAAAGGGAATCCCGAAACATTATCTAAAGGTCCAAATTGTTTGTATTCATCAACTAAATGTATAAGCTGATGAACAGTGAACACAATCTCATCCCTACCATACAGCTGTCCAAAGTGTTTCACAAAGGAAATCATCAATCTATGTGCAAATTCAACCATTTGGTCAGAAAGTCCCCGTGACAAATACAAATACATGGCCACAGAAAATAACATAAAATTGTCATAAAACTCACTGGGAAGGCAACCCTTCAGAACTACAGGACCCCGGTATAACATAAAGGATCGGAGCTAGGTAGCTTTCCAACGATCAAGCTCATTCAAACCTCTTGGCTTACGATTGAATTCAACAGGGGTGTGGGAATGTAACACCAGCAGTTTGCTTGATATACTGTTAACAGTTTGTGAAGGAAGCCTAGTGGCTAGCTTGCCCTTTGACCACATATTCAACAGTTTTCTCATCAACCCAAGACAACAGAGATGCATATAATCTATTGGGAATGAATAAACCATCTTTACAATCCCTGTTAAAGGACTGAGTGTCTGTTTCAAGTGATGTTCCTCATCAATCATATCATAATAACTCGAGTCAGTCCTCAGCCTGACATCTGTTTCAGGATACGTCATTTTGTTCTTCCACACACCCTATTGATCACACTTGTCGCATCCTGAATACCTATTATGTGACTTAACATTCTTAACATAGGCTCTGGTGGGAGCATCACACACAAATGAGGAAACCTCTACATTGAATAGCTTACCCTTATGAATAATGCCATTAGCCAGTACATTTTTAAGGTCCCTAACAAATGGCTTCAGACACTCAACAACACACTTTGGCTTGCTTAAACCACAAAATATGCCGACAATAAATGGGGACTTAGTGTAATCACATTTCAGGATTGCAAGTATAGGCCAGAATTGAAGTCTTGAACTCTTAAAGAGGGGGAGACCATCTATGTTGAACTGTAAAGTAAGAGTTGTGAGGTTCACTGGTAAACTCAGACATTTCAATCGTGAAAGTATTCCTTGCACCAATCCAAAATGAAAGTACTCGCCACCTTGCATTTGAGTGGTTGCAACATGAGATTGTGTTCCAAGCAGAGTTCTTCCATCTTTAGGAAGCCTAGGGTGAAATAGCTTTAAGATGGACAGCAGAGCAGACAAAGCAACCAGACTGATGGAGTAGGATGTTGCCCAATATCTCAGGCTCCTTATAAGCAGATCCTGACTAGGTTGATGCTCATCACTGTCAGAGTGAGAATCAGATTCATCTCCATCACTTCCAGCTACACTACCATCTGTATGATCATTTTCCATTTGTACATAATCTGATTCAACTTCATCATTGCCATCTACACTACCATCTATATGCTAATTTTCCATAGGTACATGGGAAGCTAGTGTTGTATCGAGTTGGCAAACTTGAGAGATTGTGAAGGGTGGTTCCCTATTCACACAGGGTGCACTTTCATTATGCAGAGTTTCCTCGTATTCCTTAAGGATATCTTTCTCTATGTCCCTTACAGTTCTGATGACCCTACGTCTTTTGGCCCAATAAGAAGCCATCTTAGCTAGAGAGAGAGGTGGTGGTGCTATATTAAATTACTTGTATATTGCTTGCAGTGAATCCTCCAAGTCCAAGTGGGGACCTCTTGTAAGTTACTGCAACCCAGAAAAAGAGGGAAACAAAGAAAAATAAATAACAATGCATAAACTAACAATACAAATATATATAAGACAAATAATTGTGTTATTCAGGCTATTAAAAAATATTTCAAAATATCTGAGAGCCGGAAGCATAAGGAGATAGTCATGATGTTGTCGCCATATATATAAATATTAACTAGATGCCTCGTCCACGCTGCTGGCCAATGGAGTTGAACGTCACCACTGGCGGCCATCTTACCACAATAAGGTGCTCACCCGTAACATTGTGTTGGTAGTGGTACATGTACTTTTTAAATAACCACAACTTGCTAAATTTTCAACCGATTTTCAACCGGTTTGGTTTATTATAAACATCAGAGATGTAGTTATGACACTGCATACTTTTGATAGAATAATGAAAAAACAAAATAATGTTCTAAAATATGTACAATCATAACCACGTTAATAACGTTTGTAATAAACCAAACCGTTTGTAAATCAGTTGAAAATTGAGCAAGTTATTGTTGTTTAAAAAGTAAATGTACCACTACCAACACAATGTTATGAGTGAGCAGCTTACTGTGGTAAGATGACCGGCTATGGTAACGTTCTAGACGCCACAGTATTAGGCATCTAGTTAATATATATATCTATGGTTGTCGCCGTCGGAAAACGAGAAACGGCGAATTATTAAAAAAAGGTGGCGAAGAAGATAGAGGAAGCCGGTGTCGTGTCAATATAAGAAGTGTATCATCATCAAGATGCATTCAGTACACACTACACTCTCGTATGTGTGTGCGTGAGAATGGCAGCGTGTGTTGACTTCAGCGAGTGAGCGGACAAGCGAGGAGAGCGAGCGATTGCGCATGTCAGTTTAGTGAACGAACGAGTCCGGTTGTGTGTACTGTTAAGTCACTGGAACTACGAATAAAGTACCCAGCCCGTCAATAATCGTGTCCGATTCATTCCTACCTATAAGCAGACCCACTGCCTGTCAAAGTTAAGGGTGTTACCCCGAGAGAACATCGGCCCTGGAGGGAACGTCTCTCCTGTGCCCCTGACTATTCAGCTATTAAAAACGCCAGTAATACTTTTATATACACAGATAAATAAAATACGTTTTAATTGCGAAGCTTGCTAGCGAAATGGTGGACATAACGTTAGCTAGCATGCCACACAGACTCATATGATGGTATCTGAACGGATAATATATTACATTAGGACTTACCAGTTAACTATTATTAGCGAGCATGCTAGCGATTGATAATGCTATCAAGCTACAACCTCCGGACTTCGGTTTACATGGCACGGCAATAATACACCAAGTTAACATTTAGTCATACGATGACAGGTGAATATATATATATATATATAAGGCAGACTGTGGGAGTCACTGGTGTCTGTGTGACTTCAGGACCATGGAGAGCACCACTGCAGCCTGCACTTGAACAGGCTGAATTGTGCTGAGTGCTGCGGGCAGCAGGGGCCCACTAGGAGGCAGAGCCAAAATGCTTGCAGCACTTGATATTCCCAGGCGGTCTCACATCCAAGTACTAACCAGGCCCGACACTGCTTAGCTTCCGAGATCGGACAAGATTGAGCGTGCTTTTTTTTCTTTAGGTGACACCCGTCACTACTTACAGCAACCTGGGCTTCCGAGGAGGTCTCCCATCCAAGTACTAACCAGGCCCGACCCTGCTTAGCTTCCGAGATCTGACGAGATGGGGCGTGCTTTTTTTTGTATCTTTTATTATAAAAATAAATCAGATTTTATGTACAAGCGTAATCTACACAGAGGGAAAAAAACATACTTGAATTCAAATGTAAAATCACAAAATAAATAAAATAAAAGTAAACAATAACATCAGCATTTTAACAAATAGGTCCTCCTGCCAAGCATTATTCAATCTTATACATCAGTTTTCCTTTGTCTTTGACAGAAATGAAACTGCATCCATCAACAAAATGTTGAAATTCTTCCTTTTCATACTTAAAAATTAAACGTATGTCTTTTTTCAACCCCGATACAAAGTAGGCCCAGACAGATATTATTTTTTGTTCAAAGTGTGCTAGATTCCTTCTTAGCCATACAGCATATCTAGCATGACTTAGTACATAGTTTATCATATTTATGTTTACTTTCTCTTTCTTTTCCCATACTCCAAACAGAAATGTTTTTTTCCAATCCTTTCCCTCAAAATACTGCTTCCCCCAGTTCTCCTGCAAGAATTCCTTTAACTTCGTGAAAAAGATCTTCAGTTTGTCACACTCATAATACAAATGCATTAATGTCTCCGGATCAGTTTTGCATACATCGCACTCCCTTCTTACATCCTTATTTATTTGGTGTATCACCACATTTGTGTACAGTCTGTTGTGCCGTAATTTAAAATCATGATCCTGACATTCTATACTATTTTTGCTTACATTCCACTGCTTCCATATTTGATTTCCTTCCATACCTGGGAACACCTTTTCCCAAACCTTTTCCGATGCAGGTTCCTTAAATTCCTTTTGGATCAGCGCTTTGTAGTAGTCCTTTACCTTTGAATCCCTTAGTGGCCTTTTTTCCCCATTATTTTCTATATATAACTCGGGGAACGTTATTTTCCTTTCTATAACCACGTTATTTTCTATTTGCCTCACCCAATCTATTGGTATGCTTTCTTTTATTTTATCGTACATATTTACAGTAGTGGTTTCGTTCATTTCTTCATCATACTCCTTAACTGCGTCTATTATAGCCTGGTATCTTAGAAACCCAGGTATGAATTCATATAGGCAATCTTTTATTTGCGTTAGTCCGGAATAAAATATTTTTTTATCCCATAGCATGTTATTGTTCATTTTTATCAATGGGTTACACCATATTGGTTGATTTATTACCTGACTGTATTTTGTGCATTCATATTTAATGTTTATTCTGTATTTCCCCCATGCATCAAACACCTCTTTATAATATCTAGGCACTTTCTCATACATGGAGTTTTTCATTATCATTATTAGACCGTTTTCTTCACATCTTCCATTTTTATATAAATATTCCTTAAAAACATTTTTCCATCCATAATCAACCCTATCGTACTGATACTTTTTAACAGTTTTTATTCGTATTGCTTTTTTCTTTATATTCAAGTCCACCAATTTCAATCCTCCTTCTTCATATTTCCCTATCAGTGTCTTTTGTGCTATTCTTGCCAGTTTCCCATCCCAAATGTAATTTGTAATTGTGCTGTTTAGCTCTTTGTGCACCCACTCTGGCATGTCTATCACAGTCAAGGCATAGACAATCTGGGATAGTATTAATGCATTTACCACTAAAACCTTCCCCTTTAATTTCAATCTCCTCGGCTTCCACGCATTTAATGTGTTTTTCACTTTATTTATTACCCCATTCCATGTCTCATCTCTCGCCTCCTTTTCTTTCACTCCCATATTTATCCCCAATATTTTCATATAATCATTTGAAACTCTAAAAGGTATGTTACAATCCTTTTGGTTTATATTTCCGACGTACATTATTTCAGTTTTGTCTATATTTACTTTAGCCCCTGCTGCTCTCCCATATATTTCCATTTTTCCCATTATCCTTTTCACGCTATTCATATTTTTTACCATACATGTGGTGTCATCAGCATATTGCTGTATTTTGCTTTCACCCCCATTTGGCAATTTTATCCCCTCTATTTCCTTATCCTTCTTTATCATTTCCGCGAGACTTTTTGCAGTTAAGCTGTAAAGTACTGCCGATAGCGGGCACCCTTGCCTCACAGATCTCTCCAATGGAAAAGGATCTGTTATAGCTCCATTTATTTTTATCCTACTCCTTGCATTTTTGAACAATAATTTGATCCAGTTGATTATTCTTTGCCCAAAACCAAATTTTTCTAATGTGCAAAATAAGAAACTATGCTCAACCCTATCGAAGGCTTTATTAAGGTCCATACTTAAAATAATTCCACCATCCTTCCCCATGCATTCGATTGTGTCCCTTATTGTGCAAATAATGTCCGATATGTCCCTCCCTGGTATCCCATACGCCTGTGTTGGTGCTACGATTGTTGGTGCTGCTGTTTTTATTCTGTTTGCTAATACCTTTGTTAAAATCTTGTAATCCGTGTTTAGTACAGTTAGCGGCCTATAGTTTTCCAGTTTTCTTTTGCTTCCTTTATTTTTATATATGATCGTTATTAGTCCTGTTGCCAGCGACTCTGGTATCTCCTGCTCCTTCTCCATCTCTGCATAAATTATGTTTAAAATTGGGAGCAGATTGTCGATAAATGTTTTATAAAATTCACCTGTAAGGCCATCTGTTCCCGGACTTTTATTGGTATTTAATGACATTATTGATTCTTTTATTTCTATGTCTTTGATGTTGTCATCACACATACTTTTCTCATCATTTGTTATTGTTTTATCAATATTACCTAATACTGTATTTATATCTTCCTTCTTTCCATTTCCTTTTTTGTATAGATTTTTATAAAATGTCCCAACATTTCCAATAATGTCTACAAAATCATTTATTATCTCTCCATTTTCATTTTCTAACTCTTCAATATATACCCTTTCCTGTTTCCTTTTTTCTAATCCCAAAAAATAGCCTGTGCATCTCTCCCCCTTCATCGCATATTTCTCCCTACTCCTTGTTATTGCCCCCATACATTTATTCTGTTCATAAACGTCCAGTTTGGATTTCACCTTTATGTATTTTTCTATGCTATGCTTTGGATCCTTATCAATTCTTTCAGCTCATCCAGCTCATCCTTCAAACATTTTATTTTCTCTCTTTCTTTAAAAGCCCGGACCTTTGCATATCTAATACTTATTGTCCTTATCTTTTGCTTCAGTCTTTCCCACCATAATCCCTTGTTTCTACACATGTCCATGTTCTTTTTTCCATTCTCTATGCAGGCAACTATTTTATTTCTATATCCCTCTTCCTCTAGGAGAGTACTGTTTAGGCACCACACTCCTCCTCCCCTTCTCTCTATCCCAGTACCAACCTCTATTGACAGGATTGCATGGTCACTGAATGATGTGAATTTATACACCATATTCTTTATAAATTTAAACATTGTCTGATGTGCTATACACAAGTCTATTCGGCTTTGTTTTAATTCCCCCATTACCAATTGCCTTCTTGAGTATTCTCTCCTGTTTGGGTTTTCGTTTCTCCATACATCAATTAATTGTTTTTCCTCCATTGTTTTCAGAAAAACCTTTCTTGAAGCATCATTTTTAAATTCCTTCCCTCTTGCCATATCCAACCTTGTACTTTTTAAATTAAAATCTCCCACTATTATACAGTTTCCCACACACCATTTTCCTAAATCCCAAAAAAAAGCCTTCCTGTCTGCTTCTATATTTGGTGCATATATATTAATTATTCTGTACTATCTTTTTGTATTTAAATTCTATGATTATGACTCTTCCTTTTTTATCTTTGTAGATTTCTTTGAGGTTTTCTACAGTATTATTTTTTATCAGGATTGCTACCCCACATGATTTATCCGTACCATGGTTTGCATACATCATGTCTGTCCATTTCGTTTTTATATCTTTCATGATATGGTCTGTCCAGTTCGTTTCTTGCAGACATAACATGTCATTATTTTTACATTTAATTAATAGTTTTCCAAATTTGCTTTGATTTCTTAGCCCATTTGTGTTGAATGAAATCAAGCTTAACATTAAACATATAATTATGGTTTCATTTCCAACCTTCATTTTGTCCTTCTTTCCTCCCTCTTCCTCCTTTTCTCCTCAGCTTGGAGCGCAGCTTTTCTTTTCTTTTTGGTCTCCTCCGCCTTTCGTTCCTTCTGCGGTCTGCTTACACTCTCTGCCTCTGAAATATCCTCGATAATCATGAAGTCCATCGCAGTTTCCCTCTCGTCTCGGTTTCCATCTCCATGCTGCTTTACCCCACCGCTGCCGGTTCCGTCTGCTGGAGTCGTCTCGCGGGGAGCCTTCCCAGATAGCAAAATGACATTGAATCTTGCTATCTGGGTTCTCTCCACTCGATTCCTCTCCGGACCGGCTCTCCTCCTGCCACACAGCTCCCAACACGTCTCCTGCTGCGACGTCACTCAGGGGATGCCGTCTTTGGTTCTGCAACATGGTCTCCGCCCTGCTCTCTGGGACGCCCCCTGGGTCTCCCTCCGTCTGCATGTCGTCCTCGTCGCTGTCCTCCGGCTCCTCCTCCTCGCTGTCAGCGCTGTTGACCTCCTCCGCGACGTTGACCTCCTCCGCGACGCTGACATCCTCTCTCTCCGCTGCTTCTGGAACACACTCCCTTGCATAGTGACCCTGTTTTTTACACCTCTGACATCTGAATTCTGGGCATTCTCTGAAGATGTGACCCGGTTTTATACATAATCTGCATACTTTCATCTGCCTGTCATGGATTACGCGGAAGTACTCTCCCCCCTCTAGTGTTTCAAACTTCGTTGTATAAGGTAGCGATTTCACTGTTTCAGTGAACCGGACCTTCAAGAACCTGGTTCCATCGGCTATGTCCGTTCCTGGCCACATTCTTCTTTTAATTGGCGAGATTGCCTTAACTCCCCATTCTGCAAGTTTGGCAAGAATGACACCATCCCCAATGTACGTCGGCAAGTTTAAAAAAGATACAACTAATTCGTCATTTCTAATTTATTTTGCCAGTACCGTGCTCTTCTTTATTCTAATCCCATCTAACAGTTTATCCTTCCCTTCAACATTGTCCATTGTTATTTCGTATTTTTTGGGCATCTTAAAACGGCATCCATTCACCACCCCGCACGTTTTTTTAACCTCACTTAGAAGTTCCATCATAGTCACCATCTCGTCTCCAACGATCTCTACCGCCAAGGTAAGCTCCTTCTCAAATTTCTTATCTGTGCTTTGAAGAAGTTCCGAGGTACTTTTACTGTTGTCCGTGATCCTTCTCGTAGTCGTTAACTTTCCAATGTCGGCGTTCTTTGTCTGTTGCTGCGTCTTGCCGTTGTCCATGATCCTGCTCGTGGTCGGGGTCTTTCCATGGTCGGTGTTCTTGGGCGATATCTGCTCCATGCCGTTGTCCATATTCTGTGTCGTTGTGCTTGCCGGTCCGCTGTCAGTTGCCATGAGATCCGTCCTACTCCTCTCTACTCGCTCTCTCCTCTCCATTACGTCACTCATTCAAACACACACACAAACAAAAAAAGACGTTCCCCCGAACAGCAAGCTGCTGGGGGAATAAAAACTAACACAAAAAGTAAAACACACTCACTCACTTTAAATCTAGCACAAACAAAAAAAGTCCACCTGCTCTCTCCACCTGCTCTCTCTGCTCATTCGCTTCCTGGTTGCACACCTGAACGGGATCAGACGAGATCGGGCGTGCTCAGGGTGGTATTGCCGTAAGCAATTGCTACCTGTGAAAGTCAGCCTCATGAAGCTCAGGTGTGGGCAGTGCTGGGGGTTAGGGCAGTGCTGGGGGTTAGGGTTAGGGTGAGGGTTAGTGCTGGGCAGTGCTGGGAGCTCTGTGTGTGTGTCTGTGGGTTAGGGTTAGGGTGAGGGTTAGTGCTGGGCAGTGCTGGGAGCTCTGTGTGTGTGTCTGTGGGTTAGGGTTAGGGTGAGGGTTAGTGCTGGGCAGTGCTGGGAGCTCTGTGTGTGTCTGTGGGTTAGGGTTAGGGTTAGTGTTAGTGCTGGGCAGTGCTGGGAGCTCTGTGTGTGTGTCTGTGGGACCCTCAGTGACCTCCAATAGCAGGCAGGCTTCTGGGGCCTAAAGGGGGACAAGTGTGAGCCATTGGGCCTTGCTGTGACTTAATACAATACACAGGGCAGTGCTGGGAGCTCTGTGTGTGTCTGTGTGACCCTCAGTGACCTTTAACAGAGAGCAGGCTTATGAGGCCTACCTGGGGAGGTGTCTGTGCCTCTGGGCCTGTCAGTGACTTAATACAATACACAGGGCAGTGTTTGGTGCTCTGTGTGTGTCTGTGTGACCCTCAGTGACCTTTAATAGACAGCAGGCTTATGAGGCCTACCTGGGGAGGTGTCTGTTCCTCGGTCTTGTACTGGAGGCCGTGGAGAGTGGGGGCCCTCTGGGCGCCAGGCCAGCCCGGGCATGTGTGCCCTGGGCCGGGGAGAGGGGCGCGGTGTGCTGCCTGGTGGTTATTTAATTTATTTAATAGAGAGAGAGAGAGAGAGAGAGAGAGAGAGAGAGAGAGAGAGAGAGAGAGAGAGAGAGAGAGAGAGAGAGAGAGAGAGAGAGAGGGGGAGGAGAGAGAGAGAGAGAGAGAGAGAGGGGGGAGGAGAGAGAGAGAGAGAGAGAGAGAGGGGGGGGAGGAAAGAGAGAGAGAGAGAGAGAGAGAGGGGGGAGGAGAGAGAGAGAGAGAGAGAGAGAGGGGGGGGAGGAAAGAGAGAGAGAGAGAGAGAGAGAGGGGGGAGGAGAGAGAGAGAGAGAGAGAGAGAGGGGGGGGAGGAAAGAGAGAGAGAGATAGCTGTAATCCCACTGGAGTTGCACATCAATCAAATCATGACATCAACGTTCACACCACCACACCACACCACCACACCACACCACACCACCACACCACACCACCACACCACACCACCACCACACCACCACCACACCCCACCACCACCACACCACCACACCACCACCACACCACACCACCACACCACCACACCACCACCACACCCCACCACCACCACACCACCACACCACCACACCACCACACCACCACCACCACACCACCACCACACCACCACCACACCACACCACCACCACACGCGTGCGTGCGTGTGTGTGTGGAGTACAGGTAAAACCTCTTGAGTTGGTTAATGATTGATTCATATCCGTCTCTCTAACAGAGCTATCTTATCTATCAGAAAGGCGGAACAAGAGCAACCAGAGTCCATGCTTACAGAGGTTGATGCAGACGGAGCTCCAACGAGGAAACAGTGAATACAATACAGAGTATACAGAACAGGTCATCAGCCACACAAATGAGACCAGACAGCACTGTCCTTAAAGCACAGGTAATTACCATCTTAGCCCAAACTTACTTAAATTTTCACCCAGGATTATCCAGGTCTGAATAGGCAACCACTCTATCAGGCTAGATTCATTGTTAATTGTACAGTATGGTGGCCTGCAAACTTAATACAACTTAAACCATACATCTTCTTTTTTTTGTATATTGTGAGTGGTGGCTTTGTATATTGATTGCTGTGTAAAGGGTGTGCGCCGTTGTGTTTTTATTGTTGCCACGTTGTTGTTTGCTTGAGTTTTGATATTGTGAGATCTTGAACGCTGCCATTTGGTGGTGCTATTGCTATAATAGCCTAATATTTGTCGTCAGATTCGCGTTTGAGTGATGGCATTATTCAGCTGCAATTTTGGTCCCCTCTGTCACTTTGTTGTGATGGTAGTAATATGTGGTATTTCTGGATTGCGTATAATATTTTCCTGCATGGGCCCCACCAGAGTTTCCAAACCAAAATCGCCACTGGAATTCACATTGACATTTTTAATAAATATAATTATTTAATTCATAAAACCTTCACATTCCAACCGGTGAAGAATCCCTTTAAGGTGGTTATAACATTTGAGGGTTCTCTTCTAAATTGTAATAACGATTGGATATCGTCCTAATTCGGCTCTGCGTGCATTATTTGGTCTATTCTCTAGAAGAGTTTCAATTTCATGTTTGTCCCATTTAATAAAATCTTGGTTCATGGGCCCCTCTCTCTCTCTCTCTCTCTCTCTCTCTCTCTCTCTCTCTCTTTCTCTCTCTTTCTGTCTCTCCTCTTTCATTTTCTCTCTCTCTCTCTCTCTCTCTCTCTCTCTCTATAGAGGCCTTTTGCCCAGATTAAAAAGCCACTATAGGAGCGAGTTAGAGGACGCAAATTAAAAAACCAAAACAAAGCAATCGCTGATCAAAGATAAACTAAAATGCTTTATCAAACAAAGCTTCAAACAAAGTGATTTGTCCTCTGTTTTACAGGTTAAACATGATATTTCCAGTAACTAAATTACAATATACCTTTAAACAAACCTTTGTTGACAAAAACCGTGAGATAAAAATAGAACTGTTCAGTTTCCCTGACTCACTCTGATTTGTGTCACACTCAGGTGGATTCCATCCCTTAATTATGACAGAGGTCCTGCAATAGCAGAGCTGAGCTATGGGAGGTGCCAGACAGAATACAAACTCACATTCACATTCAAGTTAACCATCGTTATATCAAAACACTAGCTCTATCACTGGCAGTGGTAGTATTATTAGTCATATCTCCTATAGCATTATACCTGTATTATTATTGCCAAACTGAGAGAGAGAGAGAGAGAGAGAGAGAGAGAGAGAGAGAGAGAGAGAGAGAGAGAGAGAGAGAGAGAGAGACGGAGAGAAAGGCATATTTCATTTGTACATTTATTTCGTATTCTTCCCTAATCTCTCTTTCGCTGTACTTTTGACTCTTGAGCTGCAATAACAATTGATTCCCCGTGTGGGATTCATAAAGTTGATCGTATCTTATCTGCTTGTGGATGTTTTATTGGTAAAAATGTGTGTGTGTGTGTATGTGTGTGTGTGTGTGTGTGTGTGAGTGTGTGTGTGTGTGTGTCGTACAGGTAAACCAGTAATCCTCTTTAGTTAGTTAATGATTGATTAATGACAGCTCTAACTCAGCTACAGATCTGTTTGATGTGAGGTGTTTCTGACAGCGTGGATAAGATCTCTTTTCTATGTTTCTTTGGTTTGTTGTCTTGTCTGTTTCCTGACTTTTAAAAGTCTGTAATCCTTTTCTTCTCCTTCAAAGTGATAAATGTCTTTCCTTAGCTTTTTATCCGATTGTATTTTGATACGTTGGGAGTCCCATGCTATCACTGCAGACGATACAAAGTACAGCAGAACTTAATACCCTTGACGTGACTTTAGTTCCACTGTTTTAACCTCCACCATCGTGACTGGGTCATGGTGGTTTTATAGCTTTATATGGACCTCCTCAAACCTTTGCTCTGTCTTGATACAGTTATGGGTGTGTTCTGGTGAAGCCCAGCCCTGACCATCATAAAGGTTCCAGGTGTAGTCAGCTGTCGTTCAAAGCCTCCTTCCTCATTCCATCTGTCCTCACTGAGGAGCCCAGCAGCTCAATCTGTACTCAGAACCTTTAGAACCGTGTTCACGTTCTGTCTCCGTTCTGAACACTTACTTTGTGTTTTGGCGAACACCTGAATCTCTTCCTTCAACTGATCTTACTTTCCATCCTTTTGTGCTTTTATATTTTCATACAACACGGGACAGCACACCTTTCACCACAGAGAAGCTAAGGTAAAGTTTGCTAAATGTCATGTTTTCTTAAGATTATTGGTCATATATTCTCACTTTATTATTATATTCTAAATGAATCGGTTACCAGTACAGGTTGATTGTTTCCAGGTTCCTGCTGTAAAAGAGATATTGTTCTCAGAGAGACAACCTGTCTGAATAAAGGAATATGGGTCAGAACATCAATAACTAGTTTCACTGTGTTGAGGGCGTTTTTATATGGAACCTCTGGTCCAGGAACGGAACAGAACTCACATTGGGTTCCAATGGAAAATGGTTTGGATTCAAACATTCCCTGTGTGTGTGTGTGTGTGTGTGTGTGTGTGTGTGTGTGTGTGTGTGTGTGTGTGTGTGTGTGTGTGTGTGTGTGTGTGTGTGTGTGTGTGTGTGTGTGTGTGTGTGTGTGTGTGTATGTAAAACACGCACGCACACACAAACACACGTGAACACACCGTGTGTTCTTGTGTGTGTGTGTGTGTGTGTGTGTGTGTGTGTGTTGGGGGGTCCTGACCTTGATGACCATCCCAGCGATAGTGGTTCCCATCTTTCTTGCGGTTGGAGGCCTGAAGCCACGCGGGGACAGACTAGCCTCAAGATCCACACACACACACACACACACAGCGAGACAGCGAGACAGACAGACAGACAGACAGACAGACAGACAGACAGACAGACAGACAGACAGACAGACAGACAGACAGACAGACAGACAGACAGACAGACACATATAGAGAGACACATATAGAGAGACGGAGAGAAACACATATTTTATTATACATATCTCTTTGAATATGTATTTTTCCCTAATCTCTCTTTCGCTGTACTTTTGACTCTTGAGCTGCAATAACAAGTGATTCCCCCGTGTGGGATTCATAAAGTTGATCGTATCTTATGTGCTTGTGGATGTTTTATTGGTAAGGGTGTGTGTGTGTGTGTGTGTGTGTGTGTGTGTGTGTGTGTGTGTGTTGGGGGGTCCTGACCTTGAAGACCACCCCAGCGATAGTGTTTTTTTCCAGCGGAGGCCTTAAGCCACGCGGGGACAGAGTAGCTTCCAGATGTACATTCCTACACACACACACACATTCACACACACACACACACACACACACACACACGCAAACACGCAAACACGCACACAGACATTAACGCACACATACACAGACATTGACACACAAACACACACATGAATGTGACTTTTGCAGGAAAGTCATCACAAAAGCATCTAGATCCACCCCCTGACTGGGAGACGAGGTGACGTGGGTCGGGGCTCCACTGACCGTCCTTAGCGTCCTTGCACTGCCACCTGCCGTGCTGATGTTTGGCTTGTTGTGGGCTTTGTGTATGTGTTCAATTATGTATCTGTCTGGTGGTATTGGCTGTAGATGGATGTTTAAATAATGTCACGATCGGTCGTACTGCAGGCTCTCATTATGAAGTGCACTGAAGCTGTGCCCATATCTGATAGGCTATATACCAGACATTTATTCAGTTTATTGCTCTTTTAAGTGAACCAGATTGGTGCCAATTATTGTCGTGTTTGCATTGTAATGCACAACTTTGCCTCTCCTTGTTTTAAAACAACACGCATCCAAACAACTTTAGTCAATGCAGGCTCCTAACAGTGTTGCTTTACGAATACTATATTTCAGATTATCAATACATGTTAAGTGTGTGCGTGCGTGTGTGTGTATGTTTGTGTGTGTGTTGTTATGTAGGCTATAGATATATATAGACTGATTGTCTTGGCTTGAATCCATGAAATATTGTAATGTTATGGCATATTGAGAATATTTAGATCGGTGTTGCGCAACAATCTGGGGATGAGGAAAACCCCAAATATTGACGGGCATTTCACACACTGCCATCTCAATATATAGCCTAACATATACAAATATAACACTTTATTAGACACAAATGTATTTTCAAGATAATCGGTTTAATTAAATACTCAAGTGAAATACAAGTACCTCCAAGTTGTACTTATTGTTCAGTACTTCAGTGAGGGCAGTTAGAATCCATCACTAAAGATTTCTGTGTTCTGATTCAGCGGATTTAATATTTATTTGTAGAATCTTCACAACTCACAGCAATGAAATGTTAATTTATCATCGTGGCATATGAGTATTCTGATTAAGCGGATTGAGTATTTATTTGTAGAATCTTCACAACTCACTGCAATTAAATGTTAATTTATCATCATGGGAAATAGCATATAAACAAGCTTCATAAAAAATATTTTCGAAGCAGTACAGAACAGTTTAACATCTGAATTGATCCTGAAAGCCTATTTCCTAAAATAATTCATTTGTATTCCGTTTTAGGCCATCTCATTTATGGTCACTTAAATGTTTTTAAGCTCACCATGTGCAGTATTCAGAGTTCAAAACAAAGTGTTCGCAAATGTTTTTTTTGTTTTTGTGCCAAGCGGAGCCAGACAGTCCTGTGTAACAGATATGGAAAACTGTTCTTAGTTATCATGAGTTTCGCTAATGATAGAGCAGTTGTTGGTGTTTTAGAGCCATCTGCTGGTGTGATTGGGTATTGCAGATCTGCATCCGCCTTAGGTGTGTGTGCGGCCGTTGCTAGTCAGAACCAGTTGACGTGACATGTGGTAAGTTCACATTGTAAATAGAGTTTAAGATCGAGAATGTATGTTTATGTTATGAACCTCGACATATTAGATCATTGTATATTGTATAATTGATATGTTATTATTGTTTTTATAGTTTGTTGGGAGTTTATTCACATTTTTAGTTTGACCACATGTTACTGGTTAGCTATTTTGGATGTCCGCTAACAACACAAGTGTTTTGTTTTACTTGTGCAGATCCTGCTGTACAAATCATAAATATAGGCCTTCCTTTGAAAGAGACCAATGTGTTTGTCCTGTCTTTCAGGTATGTTGCTCCGTAATGTAAATGTGATGTTATAATTAAATTATTTGTGTATATTTGTGTATATTTGATGTGTAGCAGAACCAATTGACGTGACATGTGATCCTGCTGTACAAATCAAAAAATATACCTTTGAAAGAGACCAATGTTTTTGTCCTGTCCTAACCCTATTCAATTAGCCATGATGTGCGCCAAACAGAAGATGGACGCAATGTAAATAACTGATTGTTGTGCATAGGTAAGCCTTGTGGTTGGTTGTGGTCTTAGTGATACAGACTAGCCTTGGGGTTGGAGTAGTTGCAGTGATTGTGTGATTGTGCAAGAGAGAGCGCACCTGCCTTGGTTGTGTTTGGCTTGTTGTGGGCTTCTTTGTGTATGTGTTCAATGATGTATCTGTCTGATCGTATGAGCTGTTGATGGATGGTTAAATAATGTCACAAGATCGGACATACTGCAGGCTCTCATTTGCAAGTGCACTGATTGTGTGCACGTCTCCGATATGCTATATACCTGGCATTTATTCAGTTCATTGCTCTTCTGAGCGCGCCAGAATGGGGCCAATTTTTCTTGTGTTTGCATTGTAATGCACAACTTTGCCCCTCCCTGTTATAAAATAACGTACATCCCAACAAATGTACCCAATGCAGTGTGTGTGTGTGTGTGTGTGTGTGTGTGTGTGTGTGTGTGTGTGTGTGTGTGTGTGTGTGTGTGCGTGTGCGTGCGTGCGTGCGTGTGTGGGGGTGTTGTCATGTAGGCTATAGATATAGACTGTTTTTCTTGGCTTGCATCCATGAAATATTGTAATGTTATGGCCTAGGCCTACTGCATATTGAGAACATTTAGATTGATGTTGCGCAAACAATCTGGGGATGAGTACATCCCTAATATTGACGGGTATTTCGCACACTGCGATCTCAATATATAGCCTTACATATAAAAATATAACACTGTACTCGACACAAATGAAAGTAACGTTGTTTACTTTTAATTGTACCGCAATGCATTTTTTTTTAAGTCTATTGTTTATCTTTTTTGTATTGTAGTTTAAGCAAGTTACAGTCTCCAAGGTGTTTAATTATTCATCTGTCATCTGCTGTACACATCTGTACTGTAGTGAGGGCAGTGTGGTTATGTTGTGGGATTCATATTGATGGTCTATGATGTCCATAATGATTTAGTGTGACGCAGTCACAATGATCTTCTCTCTCAATAAACAGCTAAAGTTCAAAAGGCAAATGAAGTGATGGATGAGTTGTGTTTGTGTCCAGGTCTCGAGTCTACTATGGATGAGGAGAGAGAGGAGGAGGGTCCTACCTCTAAGACCACTCTGTCTGGGGAACATGGCCGCCGGAGCAAAGCTAAGAGGTAAGAAGAGGATCTCTCTGTCTGTGACTGTTGTTCATCTCAGAGCTCAGCAGTGATGCATCATGACTCCATCATTAGTCTGAGGAAAAGGTGTGTGTGTGTGTGTGTGTGTGTGTGTGTGTGTGTGTGTGTGTGTGTGTGTGTGTGTGTGTGTGTGTGTGTGTGTGTGTGTGTGTGTGTGTGTGTGTGTGTTGAAGCCCAGAGCAGCAGCAGAGAGCAGACTCCCCTGGACCCAGCTGTGTCTCCATGAAGAGTGACAGCTCTATGGAACAACCTCATAACTTTAAAGATGGAAATCAGTCTATTGAGAAAAGGTAAGTAGTGATTAGAGATGATGATTTGGGCTGTAGTCTTAAATTCAACCAACTCTCCGACCAATCGATTGGTCGATGGTGAAAAGATGATAATAAAACAATGTGCACGTTATCTCTAGATCAACAGAATCTACCGCAGTGCGTTGTACTCTACCTGCTAGCCTCAATATCACATAAGGGCTGTTTGGAGAAGGGCAGTGGGTTTCAGACCCCCTCTCGGTCCGAGTCGACTCGATTAGGGCAGAGCTTCAATATGAAGCAGACAGCGGACGAGCCACGGAGCGTCGGGCAGCGTCCTTTATAGACGACACCACCGTAGAATTGATTATAGCTTTTATCTGTGTGTAATATAACGGGGCCCACTGGATGCTGCTGGGATTCGTGACAAGAAGCCAATTCTGATGTGTTCCCACTCAAAGACTAGCGAGCGTTAAACACGAAGGGGGATGAAGAATCACAGAAATATTAAGAAAAAAGTACTCATGCCTTATCATTTTAGCTGATCTGCCAACAAACTTACTCTACACTTTGCATGCTTTTTTGTCGTCCTTTTTAACCAAATGCTGCAAGATTGATGACTTTGTTGGAATCAATGAGTTAGTAGTGGAGTAAAGGTTCAGTAAGTTAGGACTAGCGGTCTTCCTTATGGGCCTGTTCAACGTTGAGAAACCCGGGGGTTTGACCTCTTGTCTTATAAGTCTTATAGTTTATTAAACCATATGATTATTAAAACAGAGGCTACGGAGCCTTCAACCTTATTTTTTATCATAATTAATGTTATTTCTAACACGATATAGCCCGTCACTCAAATATAAAACACATCGGTCTGCATTTGTCCCTCCCGGCCCTAAAATAATGGATTAAGAAGCTCTTCGTTCTTATTAAAGGAACACAAGCCATTGTTTGACCAAAGAGAATTTGTGTTTTTCAAAAGAGTCCAGCAGCAGAGAGCAGACTCCCCTGGACCCAGCTGTG
This sequence comes from Gadus morhua, assembly GCF_902167405.1. Lineage (NCBI taxonomy): Eukaryota > Metazoa > Chordata > Actinopteri > Gadiformes > Gadidae > Gadus > Gadus morhua. Next base: position 59,890 of record NW_021964151.1, on the reverse strand, counting down.
TCTCCATGAAGAGTGACAGCTCTATGGAACAACCTGTTAACTTTAAAGATGGAAATCAGTCTATTGAGAAGAGGTGAGGATTCATCAAAGATCCTAAAGATACAGCTTCTATCAAACATCCATTAATCCTGGTTCTTGTTTTTCTAGAAGAGCAGACTCCCCTGGACCCAGCTGTGTCTCCATGAAGAGTGACAGCTCTATGGCACAACCTGTTAACTTTAAAGATGGAAATCAGTCTATTGAGAAGAGGTGAGGATTCATCAAAGATCCTAAAGATACAGCTTCTATCAAACATCCATTAATCCTGGTTCTTGTTTTTCTAGAAGAGTCCAGCAGGAGAGAGCAGACTCCCCTGGACCCAGCTGTGTCTCCATGAAGAGTGATAGCTCTATGGAACAACCTGTTAACTTTAAAGATGGAAATCAGTCTATTGAGAAGAGGTGAGGAATATCAAAGATCATAAAGATACAGCTTCTATCAAACGTCCATAAATCCTTGTTTTGTTTTTCTCGAAGAGTCCAGCAGGAGTGAGCAGGCTCTTGTTATCAGACTTCACTGGTACTGATGTTTCTGAAGTCAGGAAAAATTAAAGTTTGTGTGTGTGTGTGTGTGTGTCTGTGTGTGTGTGTGTGTCTGTGTGTGTGTGTGTGTGTGTGTGTGTGTGTGTGTGTGTGTCTGTGTCTGTGTCTGTGTGTCTGTGTGTGTGCGTGTGTGTGTTGAAGCCCAGAGCAGCAGCAGAAAGCAGACCCCCCTGGACCCAGCTGTGTCTCCATGAAGAGTGACCACTCTATGGATACACCATATCAATTTAAAGATGGACGCCCCTCCAGAGAGGAGAGGTAGGGGTTTCAAACAGACGATGAAAACAGACCAGTTGGTTGTTATCAGTCTCTACTGATACTGATATCTGCAAGTCTGGGGAAATATAATTGTGTTTGTGCTTTTGTGTGTGTGTGTGTGTTTGTGTTCCGCACAGACACCAGCAGAGGTCAGAGGTTACCAGTGCTCAGTCGCTACAGCAGCATCAAACAGAGCTGATCAAGGTGTGTAAATGTCCACCAAGACGTTTGACTTCAGCTCTCCATGACCATTAGAAAGCATCTCTTGTCCAGCGGGACGTGAATCCAGGACAGATGCTTCTGATGTCCTCTGTTAGTTCAGAGTAAAGTTGATGTTTTGATGTTTGTTCTGTTCCAGAGGGCTGAGGAGAACGCACACGCTTTCCTAGACAAGGAGCTGAAGAAGCTCTGGAGGGTCGTCTTCTCAGATAAACCACAATGCTCAGAGGGTCAGAGAGTGGAGGAGGAGGAGGTGGATGGTAAGAAGGAGGAGCAGAGGAGGCGCGCCATAGAGGGAGTGGTGGACATCACAAAGCTCTGCCTGATGGAGATGAACCAGGAGGAACTGGTCGACACACTGTGGGGCGGTAAGAGACTCTCATCTTGAAAACAGAGAAGAAATACACATTTTGAAGAGCAGTAGGAGATTATTATTTGCTCTCTTCAGACTAAATTACATAATGTGAGACTTATTCATTTCAAACTTCAATATGGAGAAAATCTTTCCTCTTTGGGGTTAAATGGTTTAATCCATTATGTAGGGTTGTTGTGGGCTCTCAGCACCGTGGGTGTTAGGGCTCTCAGCACCGTGGGTGCTAGGGCTCTCAGCACCGTGGGTGCTAGGGCTCTCAGCACCTAGGGTGCTAGGGCTCTCAGCACCGTGGGTGCTAGGGCTCTCAGCACCGTGGGTGCTAGGGCTCTCAGCTGAAATGAAAGAGACACCCTGACAACATGGAAATTCAATTTTAATTCAATTTTATTTGTATAGCCCTTAATCACCATTACAGTCTCAAAGGGCTTAACAGGCCAAATATTTGTGACACCCCCCTTTACCCATGCCCCCACACGGGCAAGAAAAAACTCCCTTGAATCAGCATGGAAGAAATCTTGAGAAGAAACACAGTGTAGGGGATCCCTTCTTCCAGGGATGGTCAGGAGTGCAATGGGCGCCACAATTGACACACAGGTAAATACATGCACAACATATAAAAAACAATGGTGATGGGGTTCCGGCCGGTTATCCATGAGGAGAGTCCAGGCATCCAGTCCAGCACCCACAACACGCTAGAACTGACAGAATAGTGAATTAGAACGGAAAAGTACATAGTGGGAATGTATAATGTAGTAACAAAAGCACAAGCAAACAGAGTAGTCGTCACTACGCATCTGTTGTTTTCACACTCCAAATGCAAGATTGTAGAGATGCGTTTTGAGCTTCCCTTTGAATAGCTCCACAGAGTCAGCTTCCCTGATCGCTGATGGCAGCCTATTCCATAGAAAGGGGGCTCGATAGGCAAACGCTCTCTGTCCAGCCGATTTCTTTTTAACCTTTGGCAATGAAAGAAGGCCGGCTCCCGAAGACCGGAGAGACCGAGAAGGACTATAAGGAATGATCAGGTCCTTCAGGTACGATGGAGATAGTCCATGCAAGGCTTTATAGTTTAGCAATAGCACCTTAAAGTCTGATCTGAAAGTTATTGGTAGCCAGTGTAGAGAGGCGAGAATAGGTGTAATATGATCAAACTTTCTCGTTCTGGTCAGCAATCTAGCTGCCGCATTGTGTACCAGCTGTAGACTCTTTGTGGTAGAATTCGGTAATCCCGAGAACAGTGCATTGCAATAGTCCAGTCTTGACGAGACAAACGCATGAATCAGTGTCTCTGCATCCACTGCAGATAACATTGGTCTGATTCTTGCAATGTTTCTCAAATGGAAAAAGGCAATTCTAGTTATACTTCTTATACGCTGATCAAAGCATAATTGAGGGTCAAACAAGACACCAAGATTTCTGACGGATGCACTCTGTGGGATGGCGAAGCCATCCAACCACAGAGAGACATCCTCAAACTTTTCCCGATCCCGCTTCGAGCCGATAATCATCAGCTCTGTCTTCCCAGTATTAAGCTGTAGGAAGTTTTGTGACATCCAGCCCTTCACAGCAGCCAGACAGGACTCAACCCTTTGAATCTGGGCCGAGTCCCCGGAATCTACAGAAATGTAGAGCTGGGTGTCATCCGCATAGCAATGGAAACTAATTCCGAAGCTGCGGATAACGTCACCCAGGGGAAGCATATAAATTGCAAAAAGCAATGGACCAAGAACCGACCCTTGTGGTACGCCAAAGCGCAATTTACAATGCTTTGATTCTGCACCCTCATGAAGCACAAATTGGGTTCTATCTGTGAGGTACGATTCAAGCCAACCAAGAGCTGTACCCCCGAAACCAACATAGTGTTCAAGACGGTGAAGAAGAGTGCTATGGTCGATCGTATCAAACGCAGCGCTCAGATCCAACATCACAAGCATTGTGCTTGTATTTTTATCCAAAGCAAGAAGGATGTCATTTACAACTCTTGTAATAGCAGTTTCAGTTGAGTGGAAAATCCTGAACCCCGACTGGAAAGGTTCGAAGAAATTATTCCTCGTCAAATAGTCAACAATTTGCTTTGCTACAATCCTTTCCTGTACCTTGGACAAGAAGGGCAGATTCGATATAGGCCGATAGTTCCTGACTAATTCAGGGTCTAGGCCAGGCTTTTTGAGTAGCGGTTTTAACACCGCAGCCTTGAAATTGGAAGGAACAATTCCTGTTGAAAACGAAAGATTCATAAGCAAGAGGATAACAGGCCCCACCGTTGGAAGGAGTTCCTTAAGAACCCTAGAAGGGAGCGGATCCAACATACAAGTTGTTGGCTTTGAGGCCTTTATCACCCTTTCAAGTTCCATCAAGGAAATTGCCTTAAACTCCAAAAGAGTTGCGTCAGAGTTCACCATCCTACTTGGCAGAACCCCATCCTGCCCCACAGGATGTGTAGGATTAGCCGCCCGGTAAGCATCAATTTCCTCTCTAATTGATTGAATCTTATTCTCAAAGAAATCCATGAATTCACCTGCCAAGATCGAGGAGCCTACGGTCTGATTCTGTTTCTGAGTGAGACTCCTCACCGTGTCAAAAAGAAACTTAGGATTATTTCTATTCAAATTAATGATACTAGAAAAGTAGGCGTTCCTGGCGATAGTCAGCGCACCCTTATAGGTGATCAGACTATTATGCCATGCAAGATGAAAGACCTCAAGTTTAGTCGAGCGCCATTTGCGTTCAAGGATCCTGCAATTTCGCTTCAAAATGCGCGTTTCTGCATTAAACCAAAGAGCTGGTTTTTTCAATGTTCGTTTTTTAGTTACGTACGGAGCAACTGAATCAATGGCAACAGACAAGGCAATGTTGAGGTCATCAGTAAGGCACTCCACAGAACCACTATAGTTACAGAGAGGTGCAAGTGAACCAGATAACTTATCTTCCATAGCTGTAATGGTTGCAGGTGTGATGCGGCGACAGCTGAAAGTAGCTTGCTGATCGTCGCAGGGGCAGGATACCACCACCTGGAAAGTGAGCAAAAAGTGGTCTGATAAAGCTGAGGTGTAGGAAGAGACCACTAGCTGTGAAATGTCAACACCGCGGGTCAGAACGAGATCCAGCGTGTTTCCACCGATGTGGGTTGGGTGCTGGACGAGCTGTTTGAAGCCAAGCGTATCTGTAATGGACAGAAAAGCCCTTGCAAGGGCATCAGATGGGTTATTCACATGAATGTTGAAATCCCCAATAAGCAAAACATTGTCTGAGTATGTAGCCAAATCAGCTGCAAAGTCAGAAAACTCATCAACAAAAACTGAATACGGTCCTGGGGGACGGTATACTACAGCTAAAACAAAAGAGTCTGGAACTCGTTTTGCTTCTCGAGGAGCTGAGGTGCAAATCGCTAGCACCTCAAAGGATCTGAAAATATATCTATTCTTTGGCTTTAAATGAAGCTTAGAATTAGATATCAGGGCTACTCCACCACCTTTCTTAACTTCTCTAGATACTTGGGTGCTAACGTAATGGGGTGGAGTAGCTTCGTTTAAGGCTAGAAACTCATCTGGTTTTAACCAGGTTTCACAAAGCCCCAGTATGTCAATCTTTTTATCAATGATTAGATCATGGACCAAGAGCGCCTTCGATGAAAGCGACCTTAGGTTCATGAACCCTATTCTGAGTGCTTCCTTTTTATTATTTTCAGAGGGAGTCCGGTTAACACTCAGCTCTGAAGCGGTCAAGGGGATACCGCGGTTTCGACATACTGGTTGCGGCCCTCGTCTGTGGGTTTTACACCTCGAGACAGCGCGAGGCCGCACCACCGTACATATAGGTACAGCGTTATTTTCAGAGGGAGTCTGGTTAACACTCAGCTCTGAGGCGATCAGTGGGATACCGCGGTTTCGACATACTGGTCGCGGCGCTTGCCTGTGGGTTTTACACCCCGAGACAGAGCGGGGCCGCACCACCATACATATAGGTACAGTGTTAATTTCGGGGGGAGTCGGGTTAGTTGTTAGTAGTTGATTTGACATGCGGTTTATCATGCGATTTGCCATGCGTTTTTGCACGCCTGTACTAGGTACAGCGTTAATTTCAGAGGGAGTGTGGTTAACACTCAGCTCTGTCATGCGAGTTAACATGCGATTTTGCACGACTGTACATATAGGTACAGCGTTAATTTCATGCGATGCGTCATGCGTCATGCGATTTACCATGCGATTTGACATGCCGTTTAACATGCAGTTTTGCACCACCGTACATATAGGTACAGTCTTAGTTACAGAGGGAGTCCGGTTAACACTCAGCTCTGAAACAATTGGTGCAATAGATCCTGGTCCAGCTAACCCATCTGCTGTTCTAGACTCTGCAACGTAGACTATCATGTTGCTAGCAGGTTTACTAAACTCCTGCAGCCCAGCGTGCTGTGAGTGGATGAGTCACGCCTGACTAAGACATCTATCTATGTTTTTTTACATAATTGAGGCACCTAACCCAGTAGGGTGTAGGCCGTCTCTCATGAGCACACCAGGGCGACCCCACAGGGAGGGCCAGTTATCTATGAAACCAAAGCCCTGCTCTGAGCTATATAGGGCCAGCCAGCGATTTAGAGACAATAGTCTACTATAACGCTCATCATTACCCTTATCGGGTAGAGGGCCAGAGAGAATTAATCGATGCCGACACATCTTTCTGGCGAAGTCACAAAGCCTAGCTATGTTGCTTTTTGTGACCTCAGTTTGTCTTGTCCTAGCATCGTTGGTGCCGACATGAACTACAATGTTGTCGAAACTAGTGTCGGTGTTTGGTGCATCTAATCTAACTCCGTATGAGGTCTGACCGCATGTCAGCACCCTAAGTTTAGCTTCAATGTCGGGAGCCCTGGCCCCAGGTAGGCAAATAACTGTCGCTGGCGAGTGTAGCCTAACTTTACGTGTAACAGAGGCACCTATGACTAGCGTTTCTACCTCCGAAAAAGACTTGCGAGGCAGGGTACTGACCGCAACCTGCCTCGCAAGTGGTGCTGCCGACAGGATTGCCTTGACGGAGTCACTGCTAACGATAGCGTTAGCTCCACGAGTCCGCCTGGCGGGACTCTTCTCTATACTTTCTGGAGTATCTGTTTTCTCTACGCTCGCTACCCTTTCATCCTCTAGCTGAGAGATACGTCTCTCTAACAGAGCTATCTTATCCATGAGAAAGGCAGAGCAAGGACAACCGTAATCCATTCTTACCGTGATTGATGCAGACGGAGCTCCGGCGAGGAAACAGCGAATACAGTACAGAGTATGCAGAACAGGTCACAGATATAAATACCGAAAAATAGATACAAACCGAGATAGCAGGTCGACGCTAAGCGTCCTGCTAACCAAACCAAACAAACCAAACCAAGCCGGCTACCCGGAAGTTGCGTCTGCGGCGTCACACGGCTGCGTCTGCGGCGTCACACTGCAGCCTTCGGATCAGCCTGTGGAGAGAGAGCACAGGTTAGAGCACTCAAGTGAGACTCAAGAATACCTCGACATGTGTTGCCATCGGCAACAAGTGAACCAGCAGTCCAATTTGGTAGAGACAGAAATCCCTCCTCAAAACACATGTGGCCTTCTCGCTGTAATGACCTACTACCGTGGGTTCCCCTCGTATCCCCGTTGTGGTACTGTTCTTACCCCCTCATACCTGGGTCTCCTCACTGTTCTTACCCCCTCATACCTGGGTCTCCTCACTGTTCTTACCCCCTCCTACCTGGGTCTCCTCACTGTTCTTACCCCCTCCTACCTGGGTCTCCTCACTGTTCTTACCCCCTCCTACCTGGGTCCCCTCACTGTTATTACCCCCTCCTACCTGGGTCTCCTCACTGTTCTTACCCCCTCCTACCTGGGTCTCCTCACTGCTGTTCTTACCCCCTCCTACCTGGGTCTCCTCACTGTTCTTACCCCCTCATACCTGGGTCTCCTCACTGTTCTTACCCCCTCCTACCTGGGTCCCCTCACTGTTCTTACCCCCTCCTACTTGGGTCTCATCACTGTTCTTACCCCCTCCTACCTGGGTCTCCTCACTGTTCTTACCCCCTCCTACCTGGGTCTTCTCACTGTTCTTACCCCCTCCTACCTGGGTCTCCTCACTGTTCTTACCCCCTCCTACCTGGGTCTCCTCACTGTTCTTACCCCCTCCTACCTGGGTCTCCTCACTGCTGTTCTTACCCCCTCCTACCTGGGTCTCCTCACTGTTCTTACCCCCTCCTACCTGGGTCTCCTCACTGCTGTTCTTACCCCCTCCTACCTGGGTCTCCTCACTGTTCTTACCCCCTCCTACCTGGGTCTCCTCACTGTTCTTACCCCCTCCTACCTGGGTCCCCTCACTGTTCTTACCCCCTCCTACCTGGGTCTCCTCACTGTTCTTACCCCCTCCTACCTGGGTCTCCTCACTGTTCTTACCCCCTCCTACCTGGGTCCCCTCACTGTTCTTACCCCCTCCTACCTGGGTCTCCTCACTGTTCTTACCTCCTCCTACCTGGGTCTCCTCACTGTTCTTACCCCCTCCTACCTGGGTCTCCTCACTGTTCTTACCCCCTCCTACCTGGGTCTCCTCACTGTTCTTACCCCCTCCTACCTGGGTCTCCTCACTGTTCTTACCCCCTCCTACCTGGGTCTCCTCACTGTTCTTACCCCCTCCTACCTGGGTCTCCTCACTGCTGTTCTTACCCCCTCCTACCTGGGTCTCCTCACTGCTGTTCTTACCCCCTCCTACCTGGGTCTCCTCACTGTTCTTACCCCCTCCTACCTGGGTCTCCTCACTGCTGTTCTTACCCCCTCCTACCTGGGTCTCCTCACTGTTCTTACCCCCTCCTACCTGGGTCTCCTCACTGTTCTTACCCCCTCCTAACTGGGTCTCCTCACTGTTCTTACCCCCTCCTACCTGGGTCTACTCACTGTTCTTACCCCCTCCTACCTGGGTCGCCTCACTGTTCTTACCCCCTCCTACCTGGGTCTCCTCACTGTTCTTACCCCCTCCTACCTGGGTCTCCTCACTGTTCTTACCTCCTCCTACCTGGGTCTCCTCACTGTTCTTACCCCCTCCTACCTGGGTCTCCTCACTGTTCTTACCCCCTCCTACCTGGGTCTCCTCACTGTTCTTACCCCCTCCTACCTGGGTCTCCTCACTGCTGTTCTTACCCCCTCCTACCTGGGTCTCCTCACTGTTCTTACCCCCTCCTACCTGGGTCTCCTCACTGCTGTTCTTACCCCCTCCTACCTGGGTCTCCTCACTGTTCTTACCCCATCCTACCTGGGTCCCCTCACTGTTCATACCCCCTCCTACCTGGGTCTACTCACTGTTCTTACCCCCTCCTACCTGGGTCCCCTCACTGTTCTTACCCCCTCCTACTTGGGTCTCCTCACTGTTCTTACCCCCTCCTACCTGGGTCTCCTCACTGTTCTTACCCCCTCCTACCTGGGTCTTCTCACTGTTCTTACCCCCTCCTACCTGGGTCTCCTCACTGCTGTTCTTAACCCCTCCTACCTGGGTCTCCTCACTGCTGTTCTTAACCCCTCCTACCTGGGTCTCCTCACTGTTCTTACCCCCTCCTACCTGGGTCTCCTCACTGTTCTTAACCCCTCCTACTTGGGTCTTATGTCTTGTTTTGATCATGCTGTTGGCGATGCAGCTCTTGCTGTTTTCGACCTTAGATTGTTTTATGAATTGTAAGGCGACCTTTGGGTGTCATGAAAGGCGCCTTGGATTAAAATGTTATTCAATGTAATTATTATTATTATTAATAATATTAAACATAAACTGCAGATCAACAGCAGAATAACTCTGTGGAAGAGACGCAGAACTATCTTGTTATATCAGCATGTCATTTTACCCCAAATTAATTGTCATTATTATTATCATTAGACCAATCATATTGCTGTGGGAAAAACTAAAACTTCCTGAACATTTTGAATCTGTAACATGCAGTCTTTGTCACGACCAGCTTCTCAGACCACAAGTTATGAAGCCACATTAATATTAAACATTATACTGCTGACCAACCGCAGAACAACAGTGGAAGTAATGAAACCCTGTCTTGCTGTTCCAGCATAGCAAATCACTTTACACTGATTCACTATCATTATTACTATCATTAGACCAATCATATTGCTGTGCAAATTATAGTCCTTAACAGGGCTGCTCGATTTTGAAAAAAATGAGAATCACATTTTTTTGGTCAAGATTGAAATCACGATTCTTCAAACGATTCTTCTTGAGTTTGAAAATAAAATGCATTTATTCGGCATTTCAAAAAGAAAATACGGTAACTGAGTATTACCGTATCAAATAGAAAAATTGAAAATGTTCAAATTGAAAATAATGTACAAATAAATATATATCCAGCTGTTCTTTACTTTCTATAAAACTTTCGATGAATAAAATAAATATACTAGAAAGTATAGACAGACGTCGGTTGTAATCGACGTCTGTCCTGCTGTCGTCGGGGTTGTGGTCTTGTGTTTTTGTTTGCCAATTCGTCGTAAGCGACTTTGTGATTGCGTCTGACATCCACTAACTAATGTCATCTGTTGTTTTCTCATTTAGGATCTGCTGCTGTCGAGTGCCAACATAAAATGAAGTCCAATTTGAAGAAGAAGTTCAGGTGTGTGTTTGAGGGAATCGCTAAAGCAGGCAAGCGAATAGATCTGAACAACTTCTACACAGAGATCTTCATCACAGAGGGAGGCAGTGGAGAGGTCAACAAGGAACATGAGGTCAGACTGATTGAAACAGCTTCCAGGAAACCAGTCAAGGAAGAAACACCAATCAGATGTGAGGACATCTTTAAACCCTTACCTGGACACGATCGACCAATCAGGACAATAATGACAACTGGAGTGGCCGGCATTGGTAAAACCGTCTTAACACACAAGTTCACTCTGGACTGGGCTGAGGGCAAAACCAACCAGGACATACACTTCACATTTCTCCTCACTTTCAGAGAGCTGAATTTACTGAAAGGGAAAAAGTTTAGCTTGGTGGAACTTCTTCATCACCTCTTTATTGAGACCAAAGAAGCAGGAATCTGCAGATTCGACTGGTTCCGAGTTGTCTTCATCTTGGATGGTCTGGATGAGTGTCGACTTCCTCTGGACTTCCAGAACAACCGGATATTGAATGATGTCACAAAATCCACCTCGGTGGACGTGCTGCTGACAAACCTCATCAGGGGCAACCTGCTTCCCTCCGCTCGCATTTGGATAACCACACGCCCTGCGGCAGCCAATCAGATCCCTGCTGAGTGTGTTGACATGGTGACAGAGGTGAGGGGGTTCACGGACCAACAGAAGGAGGAGTACTTCAGGAAGAGATTCAGAGAGGAGACGATGGCCAGCACAATCATCTCCCACGTCAATAAATCACGAAGCCTCCACATCATGTGTCACATCCCAGTCTTCTGTTGGATAACTGCTTCAGTTCTGGAGGACATCTTCAAAAAATCCCAGATCGAAGAGATGCCCAAGACCGTGACTCAGATGTACAGCCACTTCCTGAGGGTTCAGTCCATACAGGGGGACAGGAAGTACCATGGGAGATCTGAAACAGATCCACACTGGAGTTCAGAGAACAGGAAGATCATTGTTTCTCTGGGAAAACTGGCTTTTAACCAGCTGGAGAAAGGCAACCTGATCTTCTACGAGGCAGATATGGAAGAGTGTGACATCGATATCAGAGCAGCCTCAGTGTACTCAGGAGTGTTCACCCAGATCTTTAAAGAGGAGTGTGGGCTGTACCAGGACAAAGTGTTCTGCTTTGTCCATCTGAGCATCCAGGAGTTTCTGGCTGCCCTTTATGTCTTCTGGTCCTTTATCAACACTGGGGTAAATCTGCTCTCAACCTCCAGTAAAGATAAACTCCTCCTCTACCAGAGTGCTGTGGACAAGGCCTTACAGAGTGAGAACGGACACCTGGACTTGTTCCTCCGCTTCCTCCTGGGCCTCTCCCTGGAGACCAATCAGATTGTCCTACGAGGTCTGCTGGGACAGAAAAAAAGATCACTGACCACTCAGATTAAAACAGGTCTGCTGCGAATGACAGGAAGTAGGTCACAGACCAATGAGGGAACAGTGTCACAGATCAATGAGGGAACAGTGTCTTACATCAAGGAGAAGATAGAAGGAGATCTATCTCCAGAGAGAAGCATCAATCTGTTCCACTGTCTGAATGAGCTGAACGACTGTTCTCTAGTGAATGAGATTCAACAGTACCTGACATCAGGAAGCCTCTCCAGAGAATCTCTCTCCCCTGCTCAGTGGTCAGCTCTGGTCTTTATCCTACTGACATCAGAAGAGGAGCTGGACGTGTTTGACCTGAAGAAATACTCTGCTTCAGAAGATGGTCTTCTGAGGCTGCTGCCAGTGGTCAAAGCCTCCAAAACATCTCTGTAGGTTCACTAATAATATGTATTACAATACACACTACACAATATAATTACAACTGGAATATAAGGTTAAAATTATATGAAAAAGATCTTTGTAGGTTCATAACAACATGTATTACTTATCTACTCATAACAGAATAAACATACTAATTACAATAACATACAAAACATCTCTGTAGGTGTCCTATTAACGTGTAATCTATTACAGTACACATAAGATAATATTCACAACAATAGAATATAGAAGTAGTATTCATTTAAAAAACATTTTCAATCTCAACTAAACAACTATTTAACATTTCTGCATCTAATTATTGAGTATGTTTGTTAAACTAATAACATTCCTTCATGCCTGTTCTCTTTATTGTGTGTGCAGGCTGAATATCTGCCATCTGTCAGAGAGATGCTGTGAAGCTCTGGCCTCAGTTCTCAGCTCCAACTCCTCTAGTCTGAGAGAGCTGGACCTGAGTACCAATGATCTGCAGGATTCAGGAGTGAAGCTGCTCTCTGCTGGACTGGGGAGTCCACACTGTACACTGGAAACTCTCAGGTCAGTTTTACTCAATGGTCAAACAGTAACACCACAATTTCCACATCAGAGGACGGTTATGTAACTAAATCCAGCGATCTGATTGGTTTAACTGTTGTATAATGAGCGTATACATAACTGCTATGACGCCCAATCATTTTGTGAAAGTTTGCATATCACTCCGCGCCTGGAAGTAGAAACAGTTACAAAGTAAAAAAAGCTTAGGCACACGTTGAGTGAACTGCTCCATCGGATAATTTGCCGGCGAACCACTCTAGCCGAGCCTTCTCTCGGAGGGACGCTAAAGTGTGTTGCATAGCAACCGTCGTGCATTTTGAAGGCAGCCAGGAGGGACTACTTTTTTGTATTCTTTAAAAAAACGGCTACTTTGTCTTTCTTGGTTTCTTTTAAAATGTAGTGTGTCTATGACTTTCGTTTTGCCATAATAGTAACCGTTGTATAAAAGCAATAGATCACTTCAGTCAGTGGTATGTGCTCATTATACCACTGTGAAGGGGATCGCCGGCCCTCCGCTGCACGTCAGGGCCGGACAACGCCCCTTAACAGTGGTATAATGAGCACATACCACAGCCTGTCATGATCTATTGCTTAATTATAACTCAGTACCTGTGATGACTGCATCCATGTTTTTGTATCATTGGAGATGTAACACCTTTTGTTTAGGTGGATATTCTAATATATCCATATGCCTGCAACCAATTATAAATATAAAAATGAGCTCAAAATATAAATATATTACCCCCCCACTGTCCCCCGTATACGGGACGGTGATAGTTTAGAGCAGGGTGAAGTACAGGGGGTATTTGGAGGGTCTTACCCCTAGTTGGACACCTCAGACCCCCTGAAAGCCTCAACAGAAACATTTTAACCTTAGCCTTAACACAAAACGTGTGTTAAGGCTTAATATGTCCAGTAGGGGTGTGCACGGGTACACGTGTAACCGGTTAGTAAATCATAACCGTTTAGGAAAAATAAGGAAACGAAAAACCGTAAAAAAATAAATAATATTCACCGCGCCATTGTTTCAATGGGAATCTCGACGGTCCATACTTTCAACATAAAGTTTACATATTTATAATTCGATATTCGTCTCAGCCTTTATACCAAAGATACTCTAGGGCAGGCATCTCCAATGGCGGACCGCGGTCCGGGTCCGGACCAAGTGACAGTCCTATCCGGCCCATGACCAAATTAAAAATAATAATAAAAAAGCATGATTATGTTAGTAAAATAATTTCTCACTGAAATACAAATTGAAAGGCAGAATAGTCTGTAGTACAGCATAAAAACATCAAAAAGCAATGATCTTCACAGAGCGAAGATCATGCACTCACCGAAATCCCCCCCTCCCTCCGTCTGTCACGGCATGTGCGTAATAGCGTCACTCAAAAAATAGCCAATCCAATTTTTTCTTTACCGGAAGGGCAATTTTGAATGAGAAAATGGCTTGCTCGAAAATAAGGAAAGTTTACCCCAAAAACAGACATTTTACAGATGAATGGACTGACCAATACTTGTTCATTCACAGCTTCATGCGGCTGTTCAGAGTGCCCCATCCTTAGCCATTGATGAGTCTTCAGATGTAACGGATAATGCCCAGCTTTTGGTTTATGTGCGATTGTTTCATCAAGACAAGAAAGAGATCTGTGAGGACCTGTTGGGTCTAACACCACTTGAGACACTGTTTTGCTTACTTGAAGTGAAGGCCTAATGCTCTTTTTGTGTTTATTTGAAATGTAGGTCTAGTGTACCTGTTTTGCTTGCTTGAAATGTAGGCCTAATGCACTTTGTGTTTATTTGAAGTGTAGGCCTAGTGTTCCTGTTCTGCTTACTTCACATGTAGGCCTTATGCACTTTTTATGTTTACTTGAATTGCAAGCCTAATGTACCTGTTTTGTTTACTTGACATGTTGTATGCGTTACTTTGTCTTGCTAGTTTTTCATGGTTAAAAGTAAGCTATTTGGAAATTGAAAATAAATAAATCTAAAATTATACGGTAATATGCCGTGTTGATTGTATTTGACAAAAGAAGGCTATTAGGACGTGGTAGGTTCGGGCCTTTCTTGGAAGGAATTTTTAGTAACTGGACCTTGTTCAATTTTAATTGAAGACCCCTGCTCTAGGGTCTATAGCATGGTTTCTCAACGGGGGCGTTCGTACAACCTAGGGGGGCGCTGGGTAGGTGATTTTTTTAAACTGTCATGGTTTTCTAAATTTTTGGGTGAAAAAACATTGCATTTCAAGTACAAAATATATGGGCCTAATTAGGCCTCTGTGCGCGATCTGTTTTCGTGGTGCCCAAGTTGCCCGGGCCGCGGTGCCCGTGGTTCCCGGGCCATTCATTCATTCGTTCACGGGGCACGGCGTCGCGGGAGTGCCGTGGTCACGGTCACGGTGCCCAAGGAAGACAGGAGACGTGGCCTCTCTCTCTCGCTCTCGCTCTCGCTCTCGCTCTCGCTCTCGCTCTCTCGCTCTCGTCGCTCTGGAAGTTTAATTGGGTTTATTACAGTGATGGACAGTGCTGTTAGCCAATCAGAGGTGAGACATTTGCATGTCATGAAAATTCGTATATTTTTTTCACCAAAACCGACTCAGAGGGCATTCATTGCTATTAGTGACCACCGCAAAATCAAGGAAAAACGCTGCAATAACAGCTTTAAGCAATATAACACGAATGTCAGTGGTTGTGTTAGTTTATTAAAGATTGATTTTAATGATTGGGGGGGGGGGGGGCACCAGAGGATAAGGGTAAGGTCAGGGGGGCGTTTGCTCAAAAAAAGGTTGAGAACCACTGGTCTATAGCATATGACCAATTTACCAGCTCTCGTTTTGAAGAATAATCACCGCACCATTCGTTTCAATGGGAATAGCGACTATACTTTGTCTATACTTTCAACATAAAGTGTACATATTTATAATTTTAAATTTGTCCCAGCCTTTATACCACCGATACTATAGGGTCTATAGCATATAACTGCGTTTTCTGATTACAGTTTAATGTAACAGTAAGCTGACAACATCCTAATTAACACCACAACTGCAAATGAACCACATGGAGATAACCATGGCAACCGGTCAAACAAATGTTCTTTTTGCGATCATTCTGCTCGTGCTTCCGCCGTGTTGATAAACAAATAATCCCCCTAAAGTGCGAGTGCGGTCCACTTTAAAATAAAATTAAAGCTTCATTAATTAATAAAGAAATGGTTAACCGTGTACACGAAAAAGTAGGGGTTGTGTAAACGTTAACACTTTTTTGTAACCGTTCACATCCCTAATATCCAGTACTCATTATCTTAATTGCTAATTCTTTATCCACAAATATGGTCCCTTCAATGGACCAGGAAGTGCTTCATAAAAGGACCTTCTACGTCATCAAGGCACGCCACTTGTGTTTGGAGTATGACGTTCACTAAGTGGTTGGCAGACTGGAAAAACACAGGATTTTACAGGCGTGTGTATGTGTGTGTGTGTGTGTGTGTGTGTGTGTGTTTGTGTGTGTGTAGCTTGTCTGGCTGCCTGGTCACACAGGAAGGCTGTGCTTCTCTGGCCTCAGCTCTGAGCTCCAACCCCTCCCATCTGAGAAAGCTGGACCTGAGCTACAATCACCCAGGAGACTCTGGAGCTGCGCTGCTCTCTGCTGGACTGGAGGATCCACGCTGGAGACTGGACACTCTCAGGTATGGAGAGGACAGCTCACCGCTCAGGGACAAAGTCTCCTACAAGGATTCATGCCGCTGCTATATGAAGCGGTTTGAAGAGGCAGCTGTCACTCATGTTGTGTAGAACGTGATGAGACGGCAGATGATTAAGGTGAATGTTTCAACATGCTGCTCTCACTTTGTTTCCCCCCCAGTGTGGAGCACGGTGGAGTGTGGAGGCTGAAACCAGCTCCACAGAGATGTGAGTGTCTGTTTGATTCATCACATCACACACTCACTATTGAGATGGAAAGTCCATCCACACAGCAGGAAGTGAGGTCACATCCTACTGGGAATGAAGATGATGGCTGACATCATGCAGGGGTTTTTCTAGAAAAAATTCACAAGGGGGCGCGGTTGAGTCTTCCAGTAACGCCCTGGATCCCTCGCCGACGATTGCTCCTTCAATGGAGCCTTCAATCGCTCCTTCAATGGAGCCGATCTCGCTTCCGCCATCTCTCTTAGGTTCCTGACAGTAAAACGACGTGATCTTCTTCTGCCCCAGACAATCCTTGCTTTTCTTCACCCCGCGGAACGACATTTTAAAAACACTGTAAACTAAGTCACCAAACGCTATATTTTCTTTCTTCTCAGACACTCTCAGATTCACTGAACTGATAAATTTGGTTCGGGAGAAGAGATAAAAGCCCGCCTACACTGTAAACTGATTGGTTGACTTACCGATCCAGGCCAATCAGGAGGCGCCTGAGGCTCACGTGCACACTGCCTCATGCACAGTTTCTAGATCCCTCTCTGTTGTGCTGCGCGCTCGCTACACAGATGCGAACGCGGTTAGGAGCACGTCTGTCTCCTGTGCGCGGTCTTGCTCGCTCGCTCTCCATTCCGGGAGATTTTAAGTAATTTAAAATTTTCGACAAGGAGGCGCTGGGTTGAAACAAGGAGGCGCAGCGCCCCTCTTTCCCGGTTTAGATTAACCCCTGAGGGGGAGGACTAGGGGGGGGGGGGAGGGGGGTGACCGGGCTGAGGGGGGGGGGGAGGGAGGTGACGGGGCTGAGGGGGAGGACTAGGGGTGAGGGGGGGGGAGGGGGAGGGGGGGTGAGGGGGAGGGGGGGGGGGGGGGGGGGGGGGGGGGGGGGGGGCTGAGGGGGAGGACTAGGTGGGAGGAGGGGGGGGGGGACCGGGCTGAGGGGGGAGGAGTGTGGGGGTTGGGGGGTGAAGGGGCTGAGGGGGAGGGGGGGTGACCGAGTTAGGGGCCGGTGAGGGGGAGGGGAAGGGGTGAGAGAGAGGGGGCTGAGGGGGAGGGGGCTGAGGGGGAGGACTAGGGGGGAGGGGGAGGGGGGGTGACGG
>NW_021964151.1:20000-37500 GCF_902167405.1 Gadus morhua | reverse complement strand
TTGATCAAAATAAGCTGAAATGGACAGAGGAGAAAGGGGAGTGTTTTATTTATTTTTAAAAGAAAAGTTTTTGTTGTATATGTTCAAACGGTTTATAGTATTCTTGGTTCTTTTGACTCTTCAAACTCTTCCTTTGTAAAAAGAGTTCTGTTAAAGGTTGGGTACGGAATTCACTTTTTTGGCCATTTTTGCAAAATTACTTGAAATCCTTATCATAACCCGCTTACAGCCACTGAGTCAGAAGTACTGACATGAAAATTAAACTTGTCAATCATCTGTGGAACGGGCAGGGCTCGAAAAACTCCAGCCAATCATTTCCATTGCCACCGAGTTGCATTAGACAGTAAGTACGTCAATCAAACGGTCGTACTGCACTCTCCCTCCCCCGCGCCCCGCGCGCAACCCCTTCGTGCAGTACTCGTGACCCAGAGCAAGCTCCTGTTTGTTGTTATCCTGCGGTAGCTACTGGAACTAGTTAATCCACATTTGGACCTAGCAGTAGAAGACAATTTCCATGGCAGACAAGACGCCACCATCCCCACCACCACCACCACCACCACTAGCAAAGAGAAGGAAAACTCTTTTTCAGAGAGTAATTGATAATAAAAACGCTGAAAGAGAAAAACTGAAATCAAGAATAATCCTAGGCGCTGCTTTCGAACGTTGGCGGCAACTGAAGGACGAGAAGGGTCTAAAAACCGATGCTTGTGTGGCGGTTGACCTAGTTTCAAAGTTTATACCGTTTATACTCGGTAATACCGGTGTGGAGACGAGTGTATTACTCGGTGTGAAAATGTCCACACCGCGGCAACCCTAGTGAAAACCAGGACTTCCAATACAATTATATGAAACAAACATACATTTTCTAAAAATAGTAATGATTTATGTGACCGTTTAATGTTTATAACATCTGGTGCAACCATAGCCGCGAGAACGTATTCTCAGCAGGGGGTGCTGGAAAAAAAAACCCGGCCTGCACTGGACTCGCAACTCGTCACATTGATAAAAAAGATATATAGCAGCGCAGCTCAATTACACCAGTGCATGCGCGCACAGTTGAAAATCGATCGTTGTGTTCACTTCCTTCACACCATGGTTCACATCCAGCTGCTCACAGAACAAGTTTAGCGCACCACCGCTACCCTCACACTTTTTCATATAACCTTTTTTCAGCACTAGGTCATATGAGCATTAAATAAATGCTGCGTCTCAACATGCCTTGGACAGCAGCGAGGATGACTCGCTTTGCCACGGGCCGAAACAGTTCGGAGCGACCACAGCCAGAGCGAACACAGCTGGGCAGAGGAGTGTCAGGAAGTCTTTGGTGTACACATCAGTACGGCCTATTTGCACTACTTTTTAGTGGCAATGCAGTGTTTTATTCTATGCCTTTTTATTTTCGTATATTATTTCAATTAATACAATTTATTTATTCATGAAATCAAGATCTGGTCTTCAAATCTTTTTTCCAAATATAGGTCGTCTTACAATGGGGTTTGTGTTTATATTCGGACCAATACGGTACAGCGGGCGCTCACATGACGTTAAGCATTTCCTGGTGCAAAATGTGACGCTTCAGAACCTAAAATCCCGTTTCTCCCCGTTGACACGACAACACATAACCGGCGTTTTCAGAAATCTCCACTTTGGCCGGAGTTTTTAGAAATGATCGTTTTCAGCACTATAAGACAGGGCCTCGGACAGGGGGTGTTGCAGCACCCCCAGCACCCCTACTTCCCGCGGTACTGGGTGCAACTTACAGCTGAATGTAGTGCCATGTTGTTAAACGAAAACCTACGCTAGCCTGGCTCGCTCTCGCGCATCTCTGTTCGCACTCGTGCATGATTGCGCGTCCAGGTACTTGGAATGGGTGGAGTCAGAGTCAGCGTTGAAGGAGAGGGGGTAGGACCATTTGAGTTGTGTATTTTCAAAATCTGCTGGCGTTTCGCAAAACGCATGCCCAACCTTCAAAGTTTAGGTTTTTTTTTAATAATAAAGTTGTTTATTTCACTTTGCGGTCATCCAGTGTTACTGATCAGTTGAGCAAAACTTGTCTCTATTTTGTACAGTTACTAGTTTGTAGTTTTTCTACTGTTCTCAACTGTTTTCACTTTAATTTGACAGTCCTAAGACCTCTCTACTAATACTTGGTTGAATATCGACTGATAGTTTGTTGAGAATCAACTATTTTCTCTGTTTTGCTCTGTTAATAGTTTGCACACACTAAACTGTTTTCACTTTAATTTGACAATCCTAAGACCTGTCTACTAATGCTTAATTGAATATCGACTGATAGTTTGTTGAGAATCAACTGATAGACAACTATTTACTCTGTTTTGCTCTGTTAATAGTTTGCACACACTAAACTGTTTTCACTTTAATTTGACAGTCCTAAGACCTGTCTACTTATGCTTAATTGAATATCGACTGATAGTTTGTTGAGAATCAACTGATAGTCAACTATTTTCTCTGTTTTGCTCTGTTAATAGTGTGTAGACACTAAACTGTTTTCACTTTAATTTGACAGTCCTAAGACCTCTCTACTAATGCTTAGTTGAATATTGACTGATAGTTTGTCTACAGTCATATGACAATGAAAAGGTTGTCACCTACACAGGGTGCCTATTGATTGATAAAATATTCTCATCTTTATTTTACAATGAACATATATGATCAACAGAGGGTTGAATGTTCATTCATTAGATGTGTTCCTTGTGAGTGGAGGAAAGTTGATCCATATGAAACGTAAGTTGAGAATTGGTTAATAACAGCAGTTGATAGTCAACTTACTAGAAGTTGACACTCAACTGATAGTTGAATATTTGTAAAGAACATGTAGTAAAAAGCACAATGTCTGTTGCAGACTGTTTTGGTAAAAATAAATGAACGAAAAAAATATATACTATAGTTAACTAACACTTAGTTGAATGCATGTTACATATTTGTTGACAAGCTCTGTAGAGTATCAACTAACTCACTGTTGAATATCAACTAAACACCAGCTAATAGTGCAACGTGTAGTTAACTTAGATAGTTGAATGCTTGTTTCTTATCTGTTGAAAGCTTTGTTGATTATCAACTAACCATCTACTAATAATGCAACTTATAGTTAACTTACAGTTAGTTGAATACATGTTGCTTATCAGTTGAGATAGTTCGGTTGAATGTCAACTCATTCACTGTTGACATGCAACTGAATATCTACTGATGGCTTGTTGAGTGTCAACAGTGGACTATCAAACTAAAGTGTTACCAAACTGGTTTCACTTGAAGAAATTATCCAAAAATGCATTGCAGTTCCACAGTTGCTCTGTGTGTGAATGAAATGCATCCATTTATGTACAGACACAATTATTTATTTTCCAGACCTTGGGGAATGTGTGATTGAAATGATGAATCAAAATGTGAAGTGCAAATGTTAATAAAATATCTTGAAAGTGTATCTCTGTCTTTGGAAAAAAAGCCAATCTTGGAAAAAGTCTGCAAGTGTGTTGAAGTTTACCAAAATGAGAGAAACCTCAGCAGTCCTCTAGAATGAATAAGATTTTTAATTGATATATCTCTAAAGATAAGAAACAGGATATCACCACAGAACCTCAATTTAAGTTACACAAGCTAGATCAAGTTGCAAAACAGCTACACAACAAAAACAAAAATCAGCACTAAAAAACACATATGAAACATTTCACCAAAATGGGTCATTTCACGCTTTTGGAGTCCTCATCCCTATCCTTTAAAGAGCCATCAGCACAAACAAACACACAGATGAAACATTTCACCAAACAGGGACATGTCATATGTGTCTCTGAAGGCAGATGCCCTGTAAGCTTTAGGAGTCACCCGCCGCCCCACCACCCCCCAAAGGTCAAAGGCCACGCATCATATTCAGAAAGTTTATCCATACATGCCAAGAATTGATCCACTAAAAAACATATGAAACATCTCACCAAACGGGTCATGGTACGATTTTGGAGTCCTCATCCCAGGTAGTCAGAAACTGCTTTCTTCTGAGGGTCATCCAGGCGGTTAGCTGCTGTCTCAAATACCCTCCGTACAACCTGGCTGCTCACCTGGGGGACGTTGCACTTTTGCTGGAGCTTTATCAGATCACCAGCTGCATTGTTAATTGGCTTACCGCGGGAGGACACAAAGAAAAAATCATCTCCATCCTTTTCATCCTGCTCATCTCGCTTACGTTTCCTTTCGCCAGCAAGGAGCTGTGGCCGCACTTTGTTGTAATATTTCTCAAACCACGCCTCCTCCTTCTTGGACAGGACAATTGAGACCACAAAATGTGCAGCCGTCTTGTGGTCCTTTACAAAAACGATTGAATCATCATCTGCGTGTTTCCGTTCAAGCCATTCCTTGACCTGTAACAAAAAGAGGATATGCCGTTGATTAGGAAATGTAAGGCTAAAATGTCAGGAAATCTGCTGAATGCTTTTTCAAAATGCCTAAATCCTTCGCTTTCACCATTTTGTCTTTGGTATACGTTTTCTCTTGTCTACATTGAAAAAGCTCATTGCTGCCGCAAGATTCCACATCAGATGGCTCTGTCTCTCCGGGTGCCTCCCCAGGGCATTCAGAAAGGGTTTCGGTGACCAACCTTGGATTACCAATGGGCAGAGGAGGAGGGACTCCTGTCACAAACAAGTGATGGTATTTCAGCTCCTCAATCAATCCTTCGATTGGATTTGGTGATGAGACGATTTGCTTCAGGACTGCATAACTAAAAGCCCGTCCATTCTTCAGGAGGTCACACACATCTTTCTTGGCCTTTTCAACCACCTCTAGGATCTGTGGTGGTGTCTTATCCTTCATGCAGACTCTGCGCAGGTGACAGGATAGAGACTCTTGGGTCCTCAAACAAACTGGACAGAGTAGATAGTGTCTATGTGCAGCTGCAGATTTCCTGGTAATAGAAAAGAAATACGTTCATTCAGAAGTCATCACAACAAAACATTTAAAACATGGTAATACTTCATGAGCAATTACACTATATATATATATATATATATATATATATATATATATATATATATATATATATATATATATAAACAGAGGCATTAAATATTACTTACTTTTCCCCAGCCATTTCTTAAGATGAGACAGTGAGTGAAGATGAATCTCTGGAAGAATTACGGCTGTTCAGAAGAAAGACAAATTAGAACAATAACCTTTAAGAATGTAAGCTTTAGCTCTCTAGGCAGAATGGTCAAATCAAATTTAGCAAATTAAGAATGTAAGCTTTAGTTCTCTAGGCAGAATGGTCAAATCAAATATAGCAAATTAAAAAGGCTTTTTGAAGAGAAAACCCTTCTTGATCAGAAATAGCAATTAAAATTGCTTTTAAAGGCTATTGCCAAGGAATAACAGCGCTTTAGAAGTAGAAGGTAGCAATTAGAATTGCTTTTGATTCAATGGATGGCCAAGGAATATGCTCTTCGGAAGTTCAGTAGATTTCAGCTGGTAGATTTCTGTGGGAAGTGGCAGGAACCTTCTTGCTTCAGAAATTTCTGAGAGTGAATTCTTTCAAAATCAGTCCAGTATTTATAATGCCAAAGTCTTTGCTCATTGGTTAACAGAGCCCCAGTGCAGTGAAGCCCCACCCCTTTATTCATGTGCTGCTTTAGAAATTGTAAATGGCCCATTCAAATTGGTTTCACATCTTTTGGGGAAGGGCCATTCAAACTGGTTTCACTTGAAGAAATTATGCAAAACTGCATTGCAGTTCCACAGTTGCTCTGTGTGTGAATGAAATGCATCCATTTATGTACAGACACAATTATTATCTTTTCCAGACCTTGGGGAATGTGTGATTGAAATGATGAATCAAATGTGGAGAAAAAGCCAATCTTGGAAAAAGTCTGCAAGTTTGCTGAAGTTTAACCAAAATGAGATACACATCTTCAAAAACACAGGTAAGAACACGCCCCTTTCAGCTTGCAACAATAGCTTGTGGGGGGAGGAGCTTTATGCAACAGGCATTATAAATACTGGAATTTCATGGTGAAGAATCTTAAATGCATCAAAGGTAAGCCTTTCTTTTATTTTTTATCAAAATATGTTGATATGATCTGTAGATATAAAATACACTCAGCTCTTCATGATCTACAAAAAAGTAATATCTGAATTATTTTCTCTCTTCACATACTGAAAATTGTATAGGGGTATTACTTACTATTATTTTGTAATATTTGATATAGTACCATTCTCCTTTTTACATTCCATGCTTTGTAATGCCTTGTATGTAATGCCCTGCTAAGTAATGCCTTTTTTTTCTAATTCAAGTAAAACAGCAAACAGGCACTACTTGCTCTGTCCACGCTGTCTCAAAACACAAGCGCAAGCCTGTCTGTCCATTTGCGGAGGGTATGCTTGAAGGATGGCTCTGATGCCGATGTTAATGCCATTGTTGACAAAGCAAAGCACGATGCAGACCAATTTTTGATTTTGCTTAAATTGTGAAATATATCATATGAATCTGCATGAAAACTATTTGGGGAGATGTTAGGAACCCAGCCTCACAATCTCTGATGTTTTTTTCTATTTTTAAACATTATTTTTAGGTGTTCACCACAGGTGCTGATGCGTCAGCATATGTGCGAAAGTCCTCCATGACATACCCTCCCGATCCCCGACGGTCAGTCCGACGACCATGCACTATTTTCGGACACCTTCTGAGGACATCCTGCCCACTCTGGAGGATGGAAACAAGGGCCTAGAAGAAGAATAAAAACATTTTCACCGTTTTTGAGACTAAGTCCATCCACATTTAGGCACAGAATGGAAATAAAAACGTTTTTGGCCGTTTTTTTTACTAAGCCCATTTGGACTTGGCTCAGAAGCAGAATAAAAACATTGTAACTGTTTTTTGAGAGTATCCTTGTGGACTTAGACTCAGAATGGGAATAAAAACGTTTTTGCCCATTTTTTTAGTGTCCAGCTCCAGTTAAAGTATCGCAGAGAGTAGCTTTGTAGTGCTGTGTAAGTGAGAGATCTTTTTGTCAGTCTTAACGACCCTGTCATTCACAAAAAACACTTATTTCGGGAGAGGTAAGCTCTAGAGATGCGCGGATGGGCTATTATTTCATCCGCAACCGCATCACAAAACGCTTGATCTGCCCGCCATCCATCCGCAACAATTTTTTTGACTTTTTTCAAAAAAATTGTGCGGTTTTCAAAACCGCACCCGCCCGCCATCCGCCTGTTGTTTTTAGGTATATGCGCTGCTGACGCGAGGCTAGAAAGTTCTTGCCTGTTCTTGAAAGGAGACTGATCCAATGCCGCAAAGATATTTAAAGGATAAAGTCCCTAGTATGAAAGCCTATTGGCTATGTTGTAGCCTATCCCCAGAATATTATCAGTGATATGACGTCTGTCTCCGATCGATGCACAGGGAGAAACTTTAAAATAGCCAAGCACATCGGCAAACCTGACCTTACCATAGGCTAGTAGGCCTACACTTTTTTATCATTGTAATAAAACGCAATTTGGTACACCATTTTAATATGGTAATATAGCCTACTGTGTTTTTTTTTTTTTGCAAAATGAAAGATCGAGCCTATTAATTCCGAAATTTCACCGCATTGAAGGCTATATAGGCTACTGTAACAAGCCCAACACTTGCCTGCTTGCCTTGCAAATCAAAGTTTTCCGACTATCTTTCTTACCTTCTTTCTTAGGTGTTGATGTTACTGAGCTAGAAGTTTAACTTGTTCTGCACATCTCGCGCTGCCAATGCCTGATGTCACTTCTGAGTCAAATCACTCCATCATCTCTTTGAAATTCCATATTCCACGAGTGGTAGGCTACAATGACTGGCTGTTTTAAAATATAACTTATACGAAACAAAATAACCCAGGCAGTTTCATCTACGAGACGTTAAAGCTTCTTCCAATACTGACAGCTGTCTCATAACTTGCAGGTCTTTGGAGACGCGACATGGGACGGATCGTCACTTAATTTAAACGTTTTTGCTTCCGTTAGTGTGTGTGTGTGTGTGTGTGTGTGTGTGTGTGTGTGTGTGTGTGTGTGTGTGTGTGTGTGTGTGTGTGTGTGTGTGTGTGTGATAGAGACAGAGGCAGAGGCCAATTTAATGCCTGATGAGAATTGGATTATTTCAAAATGTGCTTGGAAGTAGGTAACGACATTTACCAATGTGTATATATTTTTGAATTTCGTTGGTTAAACCGCCAACCGCCCGAATTTAATTAAAATATTATTTTTTGTCACATCACCCGCCCGATCCGCGGTTACAACCGCCAACCGCGCATCTCTAATATGTACACAGAGCGCAGGAGAACAGTACTAGTGATGATGATGATGATGATGAAGAGCGGTTCAGCAGCTCATCATGTCTGGTTCTCCCTCAGATGCCTGTGACCTCACACTGGACCCCAACACGGCCGGCAGACTCCTCTCTCTGTCTGAGGACAACAGGAAGGTGACGTGGGTTGTGAAGGGAAAAACGGTCTGTCTAGTTACTGGACCAGATAAAATGAGACGGAGAGGTAATAAAGTCTGTCGGCACGAGGACCTTGGATTTATTAAGTAAAGTGGCAACGGTTATACAGAGTCATAAGCGTGAGAAATCGAATATGTCTAAGTCCCTAATCAGCGCTGATGGTTCGTCCGGAGCTTCACCTCCGTGGAAGGTCTGCTTCAGAAGAAGGTGAAGATTCTCTGTGTGATACAGTCTTATACTGTATCTTCCTCCTGATGAGGTGTGTGCGTTTGAGGTGTGTGTGGTTCTGTGTGTTTTTGCTTGGCCTTTGCTCCCAGGCCCTGCTGTGTATGCCTCCTAACGGGGGAGAGCTCCTCGTGTCTCGGGTGTGATAAATTAAACCGGGGGGTGCCCCCCCCGAAATGTGGCTTCTCAGGCCCTGGTGTGGTCTGGGGTATCTCTTGGTTCCTCCTGACAGGGAAGAGCTCTCAAAATGTCTCCTGTGTGGTAAATTAAACCGGGGGGTGCCCCCCCCGAAATGTGGCTTCTCAGGCCCTGGTGTGGTCTGGGGTATCTCTTGGTTCCTCCTGACAGGGAAGAGCTCTCAAAATGTCTCCTGTGTGGTAAATTAAACCGGGGAGTGCCCCCCGAACTGTCTTGTGTGTGATAATTTAATGTGGCTCTCAGGCTCTTGGTATGGGCAGGTAACGGGGGAGAGCTTCAAAGTGTCTCCTGTTGTGATAAATTAATGTGGCTCTCCCGTTCTTGAGGATGACTGGTGCATTGTCTGAGTGTCCACCATCTGCCAGCCTGGGAAATGGGGCCTTCGGCTCCGGCCTTGACCTGACTATATTCTCATGTATGTGTTATGCGTTAAAAGTTGACTATATTGTAAGGTGACTGCCATGTGATGTGCTCATTAAGCTAGGGTAGGAGTTAGCTATATTTATAATGTACATGTGATGTACTCAGCAGGTTATTTTGCCCAACATATCCCCCTCAAGTCGTCGCAAGACGACTTTTACTCATTAGGGGTACGAGGGATAGGACTCCAGCGCGGGACTACCATTAGAAATAACAGAAGGAAGGCAAAATCATCATAAAAACAAACAACCATGAGCATGGGACTAAAACAACTCGCTGAACCGGGTGTATGGGGAACCACGTGGGAGAAACGCCACCCATGCTTCAGACATGGGCATGCCATACACACCCCACCTAGGGGGTGGCATCCACCCCGGCCTGACATCGCGAGCAGACAATACCAACAACGCTAGCAGCAGATAATACACAAAACATACCACAAACATACAATAATACAAAAACAAATACCAAAAACAACAACCAACAACAAAGCTGGCCACATAACAAAACCAACACCAAACCATAACAATAACAACCAAATGCAACAATAAAACAAACTCCAAACAATAACAGCATCAGCAAAAGCAGCAATAAGACGAACAGTAAACAATAACAATATAAAAATGCAACAATCACACAAACACTAACGATCACAGGAAAGAAATGTAACCATGAAACGTGTCCCTAAACAATAATAATAATATCAGAAAGATATGAGGTACACAACGAATGGCAATCCCTCTCAACCCATCCCTAGATGACCACACACTAAGGATGTGAGGGGGAGTTAACTGGTCGTGTAACAATAAGCAATCACACGCATGGGGTATCCAGGGTAGGCTCGGGGCACGGGAACAACTGAAACCACGGAATAGTCCTGAGCGTCATCACGGGCAGGTGGTCGCAAGGCGCCACCTGAGCATTAGACCCTTTTATTCAACTGCGCTCAGGACCTCATCTGATAAACGGGCAATCAAGGCCCCTGGAACCTCGCCCGTGTGTATCCCCGAGCTCCATCTAGTGGGACAGCGATATAAACAACAACATTTACGTTCCCGGCGTCGGTTGCGTAGACGCGAGCATAGATATGG
The DNA here is from genome assembly GCF_902167405.1 of Gadus morhua. Classification (NCBI taxonomy): domain Eukaryota; kingdom Metazoa; phylum Chordata; class Actinopteri; order Gadiformes; family Gadidae; genus Gadus; species Gadus morhua. Next base: position 27,096 of record NW_021964151.1, on the reverse strand, counting down.
GAGCGGCTAAAAACAGTGAAGCGTACAGAAGCGAATACAGCCAGGGGCGCCCTCAAGCCTTAAGGGAACGGGCCGCAGCCCCTGGTACCGGAACGCAGATCCCTGGGCCCCGTTTCCCGATAACGATGGATCTTCGCTCGTACGATCATTCTCCCGATGGATCTTGCGATCCATCGATAATTTCTTTGGAGCGTTTCCCGAAACTCCTCTTAACGTGAACGCGCATTCGCTGCACTCACGACGTCGTAGGATTGTAACTGTCTACTGACACGGTGCTTAAATGGGCTCTGTAGGAGGGGGAGACGCAGGAATGTCGCAGGAAAATTGTGTTAAAAAGGGTTAAAATATATCCCCATCAAGGACAACAGCAGAGTAGCCTACGAAAAAAATAGACTGCAATTATATGAATGCTAAAGACATTAAAACACAATTGATTAGGCTTAAACCGACATATATCAGTCCTAATCCTGAATGCACTGTGCGTTTCACGGCATTTTCCCCCCTGAAATAATTCCATATGACAAAAAATTAAAAATAGCTTGTGTGACAACTACATTTATCTTAATGGGCTGATTTCTGAAACATGCTTTGCGCAGCAAAGAGAGCCGACTTAATCTGATTCCGCATAAGGGTTTCCTTGATTGATAATTTGATTGGCTATAAAAGCCCCTCCGGAAATAGGGTAAGGTATGTATTGATGAGGAATACAACGAAGCCCACCGTCTGGCCCGGTGCATCGTTGAGCGCACGATCGGGAGGTGGAAGTTGCGCTTTAGATGCCTTCACAAGTCAGGCGGAGGGCTCCAGTTTTCGCCGGCCAAGTCATGCGCCGTGATATGTGTGACGGCTATGTTGCACAACATTGCAGCTAAGGCTGGGGTGGCATTGCTTGAACCGGAGGACGCTGAGGACGATGACGACGAGGAAGATCGGTGTGAGGACGGCCTCCCTCATAACTACGCGGCTGGTTTTCATGCGCGTCGAAGAGTGATTGAGACTTTTTTTTAACCCCCTCCACCCTCCCACATGTCACTAAACATTCCCGTCAACGTGACCAATCCCCACCATATCCCAGCCTTTTGCCTGCTCCTTTGCTTGTTTTTTATAATTTATTTTATTTCTTTATTTTTAATTTTTTTAATTGTATTTTATTTTGTACATTATTTTATGCTACGTTTTATGAGTAGCCTATGTCAGTCTGCACAAATCCCCCCACTTTCTCTCACACATTTTGAGTGCCCTGCCTGCGCAAACATTTTCTGGACTGTCCCGTTTTATTTTGGCCATTTTAACATCTTTATTAATAAATTAATTAATAATCTTTATTAATTACCAAACTAAGAACATAAAGGCGCAATGCGTTTTACTAAAACGCATCCAATAGACGGAATGTCCGATGGTGTCGCCACTGAGGCTATAGCTGACGATTCTCTTAGAGTCCTACGAGTACCTACGAGCACCCCTGGAGTACTCGTTAGCTACGAGCGTTTTCAAGACGTTCGTTCCCCACGATGCTTTCGGGAAACGCGGTGAAAACTCTACGATGCCCTTTCGACGCACTTCACGATCCACTTAGGCTAACGACGCTTTCGGGAAACGGGGCCCTGGTCCGGTCGACGTGGGTGCATCAAGTGGGAGGGGGGTGGTGCCGTTGGCGGGGACGGGAATGGGGCAGCCCACCTGGAGAGGTTACTAGCACGTCACAGGCGGGGGGGGGGGGGGGGGGGTGTGGTGGTGGGGTTTCAGCATACGGTGGTGGAAACAGGACGCCGGGGCCGGATGATCTTCATGTATTGGTGCGCTGCATTGCGTGGGGGGCCCTTGGACAGTGGGGCAGGGGTCTGTTCCATGTTCTCCAGCCAGATCAGGTCGGGCCCCTCTGGTGGTCCCTCGTCCAAACTCCCCGGTGTATACTCGATCCCCAGGTAAGCCTGGACGGCACCCGCTGCACCTGTAGTGCCCATCGCTCACTGGGCTCTCCATCAATCCCTGCCGAAATCTGATTGCATCATCCTTGGGTAGTTGGTCGGCTCCGGGCGTGTCTGCATCTGGCTCCTCCTCTGGCCCTGGAACTTTGTGTTTCTCTTGCTGGAATTACAAACTTATGTACAACAGTTAGATGTTCAAACATATTTTCCTTAATCCTATTTCTAATTACTCTAATGGAAGTCCCTTTTGGCACCCTCGAATGTTAAGTGAAGGCATGGGTCGACCCTTAAGCATTTCATGCGGGGTTAGATTTGTCGTTCTGTTAGTTTTCATGCGATAATTCAATAGTGTCAGTCGTAGTGCATTAGTCCTTTAATTTAGTACTCTAATTTAATTCTGTTAATCTTTGTCTGAAGCGTCCCATTCCTCTTTCCACCATACCTTGTGGTTGAGGATTGGGGCGTAATCTAGTCTTTATTTGACATGCAAATGTTGAATCACTTGTTTGAGTGTTCTCTGAACAAACGTTTTGTCTGAGCTTATTTTTGACGGAATTCCAAACCTTGTCTTGACTTCTCCAGTCAGAAACTTGATTACTGTAGTCCCACTTTGGTCTTTTGATGGGATGGCTTCTACCCATCTGTTGAACACTGTATTTCACACTCATTTAGCCGGATGTCAATCATTGTTTGCAAGTATGGTGAAGAAAAACCTTGTTTTCTAATTATTATTATTATTATTATTTTTTTTTAATTCTCCTCAATACCTCACCCCTTGCGCAATGGTCAAAACCATGCGCATTAAATGATAAGCAAATCTAAGAACGCCGTTGGTGCAACCAACGTCGAAACGTCTAACCTTAACCATCAGCAAACTAAAACCAATCTTTTGGGAAGGGAAATCGAAACCAGTATGTCCAAAACCAAAGCCCAATATGGGTGGGTTTACCATCAGCCGCCTGAGACCACGCTGTTCCAAAGTCATGCACTAAACCGAAAAAACGTACATGCGTTAGTGGCCTGCTATACCACAAAGGTAAAATAAAATAAAATAAAACGCGACATGCCCCGTTCCAAGACCACCTCTGCTGCAAGAGCTGACATATCTGACTCCTGTTCCTCCTCCACCTTACACCCCACCCGGCACTTCCCATGATTGTTGCAGCTCGTCACTTCATGATCAAGTGAGCCAGTGCCCACAGCGACTCTGCCAAGTAATCGTGACTGTGCCTGCCTTAGGTCGTCCCGGGTGTCAAGGTGGGATCTTACCCGTCGTTGGCTAACCAGCCTTCCATACTGGCTTATTGCAGGATGCCGTACCTGGGATACGATCAATCCCCACCTATATGGGGGTATAGATCGCAAGGTGGAGGGATGGAGACAGAGTCTTCAGCCGCTTCTGCCCTATGCAGCGTGTGTGTGCGTAAAAGATACACCTCAGGGAAACTATAAAACAAAAAGTCATTTATCAGAGTTAAAATTATTAAAGTGTTGCAGCAGCAGTAGTGGCATTTGAAAGGTAAACCCACTACTTCCGAATCCAGATTGACAACATAGCATGTAGGATCCCTTCCCAGCAGATGTAGCGCTAATCCCCGTCATCCTTGACCAAAGAGATTTACCCTATATTTTAATTGGTGTAGTCCTACTTGTACAGTTTATCAAGATTACGTTTTTACTTTATGCATATATTTTTAATTATTATCCTCATCTTTATCATATCCATATTTATTAAATTATTCTTTCCTGTGTGAAAATAATAATAATCACTTAGTTAATAGCAACACCTTTTTTAGTCCAATTGCATTAGATTATCATTACTGTTGTCCTAGGAAGACAAAAAACAAAATAAAAACTAAACTTAAAGAAAAACAAATTAGCCATAATGTGAATATCCACTGCGTGTCTCCCTGTGACTCTCTCCCTCCTTCAGGAGAACACGCTCTCTCTCCCTCCTCAGTACGGGGTGCTGTTTGGTGCAAGACAACAGATAAGGGTGGAATGTGGCTTCTCTCTCTCTCTGCGTGTCTCCCTCCCACTTTGGGTGCTGGGTGTGGGAGAAACCAGTGGTAGTTCATTTTCTCGGCCAGCAGAGGGGTTGTTCAGGTGAAACCTATGGACAGAGACTACAAAGAACTTCAAACATGGCAGACGGGGAACTACAAATTTATCACAGCCTGAAAACTCAACAGAGCTCTACCTGTATTCCTTGGATATGTGGTATTTTATGGCGTATGGCCACCACACGCTTTCAGTTGAACACACTCTCTATTTCCTTTCTCTGTACTGTGTGTTAGTGTGTCTCTCTGTACTGCCTTAATGGTGTAGGTCGACAAATGGGGGTGAAATGTGTTCTCTCTCTTATTCTTCCTCACTCCCCTTAGGGTCCAGCAGCACCTAGGACTGTTAAAAGATAAGCCTGGAATGCAACATCCTGAACTCTCCATCATGGAACAACGGCCTAATAACTATCTCTCACACTCAAAAAGACCCTTCTGTCCCTTCATTCACAAATAACTTTTCACTTTATTATATATAACTTAATACTGCTCCCCCTTTCCAAATTTCTATATACACAAAACTACGAAGCTGACCACCGAAATTGGTACAGGCCTCGTCAGGCCGAACCAAAACACCCTCACAGGTTCTAACTTCCATACAATTCTAGGGAGGGGAACTACAACATGAGGTGGAGTAGAGGACTTCAAATATGGACGGGGACCTCAAATGGGAGGACTACACATATGGGAAAGGGGATTACACTCTGGGCCTGTCTAACACACGAGAGCGGATGAGAGACTAGGGGGTAACTCTTGTCACTCTTGGAGGAGGAGATCGAGAAAAAGGAGGAAAAAACAGGGGGGGGAAGCAAAAAACAACAGGGCCTAGAGACGTTATTCAATACATCCAGATATTCCTCATAGCCAATAATCGTTATCTATCCTTATTGATTAATCTGCTTCAACAGACTAAACCGTCAACCAACGCGGCAAAGAGATGTTGTTTAGTATCGTAGTTTATCTATGCGACAGGTCCAGCAGTAATTCAAAGAAACACAGTAAAAGAGATATCATTTATCCTTGTCAACTTATCTAGGTCTAGTTTTAACGGTTCAAACAGTAAATTGAAGCGACACAGTAAAAAAGGTTATTTATCATTGTCAATTTATCTATTTCCGCAGGTTACGCCATAGAGCAACGTAATACGTCAGAGAGACATTATTCATTATTATCAATCTATCTATTCTTACTTTTACCCGTTTTAACGGGCAAAGATAGAGCGGATCACGCATACACACCCACTGATTCACTCACAGATTCCCTCTTTCTCGCAGACGCACACAGAAACATATCGATAGACTTCTCATTCTGTGTCCCGCACCCACAATCATCAGACACGGCAAAATAGCGTTGAGCATAGCAAAGCAAGCAAGCGTTGCACACATAGCCGGGTTATCACTAATTGATTTATTTCCATATTTTAGCCGGCCCACAAATACGCTCGCTCTCTTTCTTTCTCTCTCTCTGGGCCTCTTACACACACACACACACACAGCCACTCCGTCTCTCTCTCACTCGCGCATACACACGCTGTCTCTCTTTCACTCGCGCATACACACACTGTTTCTCTTTGCAAAGGGACTTTAACCCTGATAAAGGACTCCAACCTTCTCACCACATAGAATTATTTAATACACATCCAATACTTGGCCATCGGTAGTCTTGTATCACTATGACCGATTCTTATAGGCCCTTCTCTTTCCCTCTGGGTTCCACCCGCGGCCCAGGCATCCCTCTGAGTCCACTCTGTGGCCCAGGCATTTATTATTTTGGCCATCGGTAGTCTTGTATCACTATGACCGATTCTTATAGGCCCTTCTCTTTCCCTCTGGGTTCCACCCGCGGCCCAGGCATCCCTCTGAGTCCACTCTGTGGCCCAGACATTTATTATTTTGGCCATCGGTAGTCTTGTATCACTATGACCGATTCTTATAGGCCCTATGGTCTCGAGGGTATTCTTTCACCATGCAACGAGCCGATATTCGATGTGTCACGCATTCAGGGTCAATCGGGTTTTATGGGGAAATGCTGGGGTGCAGTCCTATTCGTCCCCACGAGATATCCCGTAGCGAACCGTTCTCACAGTCTCACCTCCTAATGTGGTTCCTATATAACTATGCAGAGTTTGGATTTTATCAACAGGTTCTGCCTACCTTTTGTTGGGCGATCGCGAGGTGAGACTGCAGGAATCGGTCCGGTGCTCCGGGGTCCCGAGGCCGTGCCGCTCTCCGTCTCTCGTTTCCCAGTTGCGGTCCAATTCAGAAAAAAATCACGTCGTGGGTCACCAATTTGAAGGGAAAAAACGGTCTGTCTAGTTACTGGACCAGATAAAATGAGACGGAGAGGTAATAAAGTCTGTCGGCACGAGGACCTTGGATTTATTAAGTAAAGTGGCAACGGTTATACAGAGTCATAAGCGTGAGAAATCGAATATGTCTAAGTCCCTAATCAGCGCTGATGGTTCGTCCGGAGCTTCGCCTCCGTGGAAGGTCTGCTTCAGAAGAAGGTGAAGAGTCTCTGTGTGATACAGTCTTATACTGTATCTTCCTCCTGATGAGGTGTGTGCGTTTGAGGTGTGTGTGGTTCTGTGTGTTTTTGCTTGGCCTTTGCTCCCAGGCCCTGCTGTGTATGCCTCCTAACGGGGGAGAGCTCCTCGTGTCTTGGGTGTGATAAATTAAACCGGGGGGTGCCCCCCCCGAAATGTGGCTTCTCAGGCCCTGGTGTGGTCTGGGGTATCTCTTGCTTCCTCCTGACAGGGAAGAGCTCTCAAAATGTCTCCTGTGTGGTAAATTAAACCGGGGGGTGCCCCCCCCGAAATGTGGCTTCTCAGGCCCTGGTGTGGTCTGGGGTATCTCTTGGTTCCTCCTGACATTGAAGAGCTCTCAAAATGTCTCCTGTGTGGTAAATTAAACCGGGGAGTGCCCCCCGAACTGTCTTGTGTGTGATAATTTAATGTGGCTCTCAGGCTCTTGGTATGGGCAGGTAACGGGGGAGAGCTTCAAAGTGTCTCCTGTGTGATAAATTAATGTGGCTCTCCCGTTCTTGAGGATGACTGGTGCATTGTCTGAGTGTCCACCATCTGCCAGCCTGGGAAATGGGGCCTTCGGC
>NW_021964151.1:0-12500 GCF_902167405.1 Gadus morhua | reverse complement strand
GGCTGAGGGGGGGTAATCACTGCTCCCCGGTTGTCCCAGGTCTTACCGGTATCCTCGAAACACACAAAAGATGGAACTATGCACACAATTCTGAATACTTGAAGCTCATGAATCAACTACAAGACTCTATTCCATTGTTTTCACGCATAAGGAAATTCTAAATCACATTTTTGCCAAACTCGAAGCACAAATCTCCTCATTGAGCCCACTTGGTTCGACTGGAGACCACTGGCCTTCAGAACGCCACGCCCAATTACCAATTGGTCTCACTCACTGTACAGACTGATGTACATGTACATCTGTTTCACCTCATTTATATTCTTCTTTATATTTTTTATTGGCCTACAAAAAGCTTTTTTTGCAGTCAGTTCAGCTGAACATTTACTGTATTACAGTAACCAATAAATATTTGCTTTGTTACATTTTGGTACTTGTGCACTGATTTCATCAACACATCCCCGAAAGACAGTCTAAACATTTTCTTACCGTAGTGTTTTTCATTGTACTTCAGTGCAATTACTGCACTGTGAGTTTTGCCAAAATAGGTAACATTGGTGTATTTTCAGAACTCCAACAATGTTGCAGTATCAACTATAGGTGTACAGTACGACTCTGTGGGATTGTGAGTTTAACCCATTGGAGCTCATTGGATCGACAAATATGCATTGTTTCCTATTCTGCTACGATTGTGTCGATGCAATATTTATATTCTGCTCCTCCTCCTCTTCCTCCTCCTCCTGCTGCTCCTCCTCCTCCTCCTCTTCCTCCTCCTCCCCCTCCTCCTGCTCCTCCTCCTCCTCTTCCTCCTCCTCCTCGCCTCCACCTCCTCCTCTTCCTCCTCCTCCTCCTCCTGCTCCCCCTCCTCCTTCTCCTCCTGCTCCTCCTCCTCCTGCCCCTCCTGCTCCTCCTGCTCCTCTTGCTCCTCCTCCTCCTGCCCCTCCTCTTCCTCCTGCTCCTCCTCCTCCTCCTTCTGCTCCTGCCCCTCCTCCTCCTCCTCCTGCCCTTCTTCCTCCTCCTGCTCCTCCTCCTCCTCCTCTACCTCCTCCTGCTGCTCCTCCTCCTCCACCTCCTCCTCCTCCTCCTCCTCCTCTTCCTCCTCCTCCTCCTCCTCTTGCTCTCTCTGTCTAAATATGTCATTACCTTACACACAAATGGCGACGACGTGCTAATGACTCATGGCCACTGCGGAGGTTGATCCAGTTGAAGATAAGTCAGTTCAAACTGATCAACCCTGTCTCATCAAAATTACTTTCCCAGAGAACTATTCGGCATTCTCAATTACGTTTGGCAAAAAACGTATTTTGTCCGTGATTACGTTTTATTGAACGTATCGCAAATACGTTCCTATTTTTTTGCCATTTATTTACTTCTAGGATTATGTTTGCTTGAAACGTATCCCAGATATGTTGAATGTCAACGTATAGCACATTATTGTCATTAAGGCATATTTCCCTTTCGGGGAACGTTTCATTTAACGTATTTAGTCTGAAACACGTATCTTGGCCGTGAATACGTTTTATTGAACAACCAACAAGGTTATAAAATACATAAATTCCTTGTTATATAGCCTACAATACATGAATTATAATTATTTGACAACTTCCCATCACTGCCAGTACGGCGAAGGTGACGGTGATGCAGGGTTGCGAGCTTCACGGGTTGTTTTAAAAACGGATTTGCGGGTGTAAACCTCAAAGGCGCGGGTCAAGGTTTTCTTGGGTATTTAAAAACTGTAACGTACTGGCTCTAGGTACGCCACATAGAAGACCACGCACATTTCAATCATAATAAGGACATTTATGAAACAACTAGACAACAACGGCTGCCAACGGCTGCCAGATCATTAACCTTATATAAGTGTGGTGTAAGTCAGTGTAATGGAAGAACTCAAGATGTGGTGTGGATCAGAATAGGAGCATTCTACTAAACACAGCAGAAGCCAAAACCCGCAAGGAGGAGAGAGCCCCCCATGTTGGATCCGTATAGCCTATTATCCTCCAGCCAATCACACGCCCCTGAGCAGAGACAAGGAGAACACCAATAATCCAATCTGCCCGTGGGCGGGGTTAGCTGGGCCGTCACAAGCCTACCTGGCCCCGTCCCCCTTCTTTTTATTTTTTTATTTTTATTTTTTTTATTTAAACATAATAACACAATGACACAAATATCTACAGACATGTACGAGAACAATAACAACAGACATTTGACAGAACACAACAAGGGATGGGGGAAGGGTGCAAGGATGACACCTTAAGATACATAGACATTACTTTGAACAGAAATATGATAGTGACTATTAATTCTCCAGCATAGAAGCTGCGCGCTCCATGCACATCAAGTCCTTATATCCCCTAAGCCATGTTTCTTTACTAAAGCAATCCGTTTTGCGCTCCTTCCAATTTAGAAGGATGAGTCTTTTTGTGGCCAAACAGCCCAATGTCCAGCTCTGGACAGCAGCCCTCCCCACAACATTTTCTGGCTTAAAGAGCCCATGCCATTAAAATCACATTTTTCCTATTGTTTGTTAAATAACATAGGTCTGAATAAGTTTGTGAGCTGTGGTAAGTTTGAAATCTATGCAGTTTGTCTGCTGAATGCAATAGGCAATGAAAGGAAAAAGGCAGAAGAAATGAGCCGATCTGGATAAGGTGACACTGTGACGTAGCGTTGTCAAATTATTATTCATGGCCATGCCCACTTGGTTGGTTCGTAACCACCCACAAGAATTCTGAAGGAGTCGTGATTGAGCTAGTGCTAAATGCTAATACGTGTACGGTAGTTGCTTAGTTCGTAGTAACAGGCTAGTTACAGAATTTTGAATGCAATGGCAGAACGACATCGAACTACATGAACTGCGACATGCTGCCTGCCGCAGGTTGCCGCGAGGCACCACCGCCGCGAAGCACCACCGCCCGGCAGCGGGCAGCCGGGCGGTGGTGCCTCGCGCCGGCAGCAGGCAGCAGGCAGCGCAGGGTTCTGTCTACTACAGATTGATGTGGAAGTGGAAGAACCAGAGAAGTCGGAGAACCCGACGAAGTCCTTTGTGATTCATTATATCGTCTGGACGTGCACACAGCTTTTGGCCGTGATAATATGTATTATTTGATATAGATATCTATGTATTATATGATAGTATTTAGATATAGAGCTCCAGGACTGTAACGCAAGTGTTGTACACTTCCTTGTTATTTGGATAACCGTTCTGCTGTTGGTGTTATGGCGCATAACACGTCGGACTCTCGTCTATGGTATTTCTACAACTAGACCCGTAGTGGGGGTTATCTCAGCCATGGTTGAGAATGAATTGGGGGAAAGGAACTTTGGCTTTGACTCCCTGAAGTCATGAACCACGACATGGAGGAGAAAGGGATTGTTGACCGCGGTCGTCTCCCGCCGGAGCCTCGCTGCCGATGGACCACCGCCTCGGCTTCAGGATGCCGTGATTAGCGCTGACCGCTGCCGAGGCGGTGATTAGCGCTGACCGCTGCCGAGGCGGCGGGAAGCAGGGCTCAAGCGGGATACATTCGCGGCCAACAATCCCTTTCTCCTCCATGTCGTGGTTCATGTAGCCTACTTCAGGGAGTCAAAGCCAAAGTTCCTTTCCCCCAATTCATTCTCAACCATGGCTGAGATAACCCCCACTACGAGTCTCGTTTTAGAAATACCAGAGACGAGAGTCCTACATGTTATGCGCCATCACACCAACAACAGCAGAACGGTTATCCAAATAACAAGGAAGTGTACAACACTTGCGTTACAGTCCTGGAGCTCTGCTCTATATCTAAATAATATCATATAATACATAGATATCTATATCAAATAATACATATTATCACGGCCAAAAGCTGTGTGCGCGTCCAGACGATATAATGAATCACAAAGGACTTCGTCGGGTTCTCCGACGTCTCTGGTTCTTCCACTTCCACATCAATCTGAAGTAGACGCGGTCGTTTGAGATTCATAATAACCTATCGTCTGGAGGCTCACACAGCTTTTGGCCGTGATAATATATATTATATTTATATGATATAGATATCTATGTATAATATGGGTTTCTAAGAGCCATTGTGATACCACCAACGTAAACAGAGCGCATGGTACTGTCAGTGGCTACAAGCTGCTCAGGGCCACACCCCCACCCCCCTCCTTGACCTGCCTTGACACGCCCACCGTATACAGAGCGCATGGTAGTGGCTACAAGCTGCTCAGGGCCACACCCCCACCCCCCTCCTTGACCTGCCTTGACACGCCCACCGAAACAGCGCGTTTGGGGGAAGCTCAATGTGCGACTGTTTCGGAGTGACTGTAACTCTGCACCACGGCTGAATTTCGGGGACGTCTTTGAATACTGTGTTTGTGGCCCACTAATACCTATATTAAAGCGTCATAAAATAGAATGGCATGGGATCTTTAAGGCCCAGTAAGCATATGTTGGGACCAACTGGAATGTTTACATCTAAAGACTCTGACAAAAATGATATTACATCCAACCAGAGTGTTTTAACAGCTGGGCATTCCCATAGCAGTTGTAATAATGTGCCTCGCTTGCCACACTCATGCCAGCATAGAGCTTGATGTTTTTTGTCCATCTTGGCTTGTGTGACAGGGGTGATGTATGCCCTATTAAGAATTTTGAATTGTATGATTCGTAGTCTCACACATTTCGAGGAGTACAAAGCCGAATTCCAAACAGATTTCCATTCAGAAGCAGACAAAGAAATATTCAAATCATGCGCCCAGGCCAGCTGGACAGGAGAGTAGGCACTAGGGGCAGTCTTAGATAACAAACCATGAATATTAGAGACCACCCCTGAGGATAGACTTGCTTGTTTTAGACGCTGGTCTACTTCCGGACATGAAGCAGGTGTGGCTCCGTCTTTACATTTCTTACTAATAACCGCTGCCAGTTGGCCATAGGTAAGTAATGATGAATGTAAAAGACCATATTGATTTTTAAGTTGTTGAAATGGAAGGGTATGGTCTTTGTATATCTGTCCAACTGACATTATACCCGCCCTCTGCCAGATATTATTCCTTAGGGTACGTCCTCCTGCAGAGAGGATAGGGTTACCCCAAATAGGGCAAGATGGTAGAGAGAGCCCCTCAATGCCTAGTCTCCTGTGCAGTTGTTTTACGATAGAGCATGAAAACTGAATTATAATGTTATTCAGTAAGGATGGTGGTTTTGGGCAGTACCACATTGATGCCAGGGTTATGTTTCCATTTTCAGGCATGACAGATTGCTCCAACCATTGCCAACTACCTATCGGAAAGTCATTATTATAGGCCCACGATAAGGGGTACTTTGCATTAAAAGACAAATAATACTGAAATATATCCGGAACTCTCCAAGCCTCCCATTGATCTCGGGATAATTAATTTGTTGTACCCAATTCTGGGTTTTTTATTATTCCAAAGGAACTGGGTAAAAAGTGATTTAATATCCTTAAACCATTTTGGTGGGAATTTAAAAGGAATAGAGGAGATGATATGAGAGAGCCTTGGGAGAACATTCATTTTCAACGTTTCTGCTCTACCCCATAGAGAAAGGGGTATGGCCGTCCATCTACTGATGTCCTCTTTAATGGACTGGAAATGCCAGGGCCGTTAAGGCTGAAGATTTTTATAATAGGAGAGACAATGTTAATTCCTAAATATTTCATTCCATTGTTTTCCAGATAAAGGGGGTATCCATTAGATCATGCTTAAAAGTATTGAGTTAAGTGGAATTGCCTCACTCTTGTTCCAATTTATCTTATACCCTGAAAAGCTACCAAATAAGTTAAATAAATTAAGAAACTGCGTGTATGGAGGTAGTTGGCTTGCTCAGGGTGAGAAGAATATCGTCACCATACATATTTAATTTAAAATCATGTCCATGAATATTTACTCCGTGTGTGTCACCATTAGAGCGAATTGCATATGCTAATGGTTCTAATGCCATAATGAAAAGTAAGGGACTGACCGGACAACCCTGCCTCACACCCTCGTTGTAAGGGGAAAGGTTTTGAAATTAATCCATTAGTTCTGACAGAGGAGAACGGAGCACTGTACAACGCCTTTACCCAGCTAATAAGCTTGGGTCCAAAACCAAATTTTTAAGCGTATACAGTAAATATTCCCATTCTATTTGGTCAAAGGCTTTCTCAGCATCTAAAGATGCTGTAATCACTGGCAAATTACTAGAACTTGCTTTTAATATAATCTGAAATACCCTCCTCATGTTGTTCGAAGACTGGTGGCCTGGGATAAAGCCAACTTGGTCTAAATGCACTACAGATGGTACCACCTTCTCCAGACGGAGTGCTAGTATCTTGGCCAATATTTTATAATCACAGTTTAAAAGGCTTAAAGGGCGATGGTTACCCAACAAGGCTGGATCTTTGCCCGGTTTAGGCAACAATGAAATAATGGCCCGGCTCATGGAAGGGGGCATGCATTCAGATTCTAATATTTCATTAAATAACAACAGTAAATATGGTGAAAGCTGATCTATAAAACACTTATAAAACTCTATTCCCAGGCCGTCATCCCCTGGAGTTTTTCCTGAAGACATCTTCATGATTGCTATCTTAATTTCGCTCTGCGTAACAGGTGCCTCCATATTAGCTCTATCCGCAGAATTGACCGTGGCGAGGTTAAATCCTCCAAAAAAACTATTTAGGGCTTCTTTATTACAGTTATTCTCTGTGCTATATAAATTTGAATAATAATTCTTAAAAGATTCATTAATTGTAGCTGCATCACACTGTAGCATGCCATGCTCATCTCTAATAGCGGGAATGATCTGTCTGTTTTCTATTTGCTTCTGTTAGCTAGCATTTTCCCTGCTTTGTCTCCGGATTCAAAGTATGTTTTCCGCAAACGGAAAAGAGCAAATACTGTCTCCTCATGGTGCAAGTTTCTGCAAATTCGCCCTAGCAGTAAGGAGTAAGTTCCTCAGATCCAAGTTGGATGGATCTCGCATATGCAGCTCTTCTAGAGTCTTGAGTTCGAAGTTTAATTTTGATTTAATCTCTCTGCGTTTTCTACTCTCCCGAAGAGAAACTAATTAAGCAGCCCCTGCATGTCGCTTTAAAAGCCTCCCAGACAGTGGCGATACTTGATACAGAGTATAAATTTATTATTATTATTATTTTATCCTTAATGGGCAGTGTACAATTTTCATTTTTGAGTAAGTAAGTAAGTAAGTAAGTAAGTAAGTAAGTAAGTAAGCTTTATTTGTACAGCGCCTTTCACAGACCAGGGTCACAAAGCGCTTCACAGTTAAAACAAAAACAATAACAATACACAGTTAAGAAGTACATACAAATTTAAGTTTAAAAGGCCAAGACAACTAGGTGACAAACATAGCAGCCCCAAGACAGCTAAGCAAAAGCATGAGCAAACAAATAGGTCTTTAGTTGCTTTTTGAAGGAGTCAACAGACTCCATCGAACGCAGAGAGAGCGGAAGATCGTTCCAGAGCCTGGGAGCAACAGCCTGGAAGGATCTGTCTCCTCTGGTCCGGAAACGAGTGTGTGGCAACGTCAACAGATTCTGATCCACAGACCTCAGAGCCCGAGTTGGGGTGTAAGGCTGGATCAGATCACTGATGTAAGGCGGAGCCTGGCCATGCAAAGCTCTGAACGTTAAAACCAAAATTTTAAAATTGATCCTGGACGAAACTGGCAGCCAATGAAGAGCTTTAAGAATAGGGGTTATATGAGTCCTCCTATTGGTGCGAGTCAGAACTCTCGCTGCAGAGTTTTGCACTAACTGCAGGCGAGACAGCTCCTTTTTGTTTAGACAAGAAAACAAACTATTACAATAGTCCTAAACGCGAAGACACAAATGCATGAGTGATCAGCTCCAAGTCATTTTGTGAAACCATTTTCCTGAGTTTCGAAATGTTCCTCAGTTGAAAAAAGCAATTTTTGGTCAGCTGTTTACAGTGCTGCACTAATGACATGTCTTTGTCAAACACAACCCCCAGGTTTCTTAGGCTCGGTTTGACAGACTGGCCCAAGTCACCCAGGTACTGGTTAATCCCTGGAATGGAATCATCAGGGGCAATAACCAGTGTTTCTGTTTTGTCCCTCATTAAGCTGCAGGGTGTTATCACTCAGCCAATGTTTTATCTCCACCAAGCACTGAACTAAGGAACTTAGCCTCTGGAGCTCAGTTGGCTTGAAGGAACAGTAAAGCTGGATATCATCAGCAAACATGTGGTAAGAAACATCAGGAAATCCCTGGATGATTTTTCCCAAGGGGATCAAATACAGCAAAAAATAACACAGGGCTCAAAAACTGAGCCTTGGGGGACTCCACACAACAGATCTGCTGACTCAGACCTTATTTGGTTAACAGTGACACTAAAGCTACGCCCAGAGAGGTATGACGAGAACCAGTGTAAAACTGACCCTGACAGTCCTACTTCATCCCTCAGTCTTCTCAGCAGGATCTGGTGGTCAACTGTGTCAAAGGCTGAGGACAGATCTAAGAGAACTAGAACAGTGCACTTTCCCGAATCAGCAGACATCATAATGTCACTGGACACTTTCAGTAAGGCCGTCTCCGTAGAGTGAAGTTTGCGGAACCAGACTGAAAGGTCTCATGGATGTTACCCTGATCCAGGAATAATGACAGCTGTCAGAGACCACCTTCTCTAGGATCTTGGACAAGAGTGGCAGCTTTGAAATAGGCCTGAAGTTACTGAGGACAGTCGGGTCTAAGCCTGTTTTTTTAAGTAAAGGCTCCACTATGGCATGCTTAAATGTACTGGGAAACACACCTGTAGACAGAGAGAGGTTTACCATTTTGGTGACCCAGGGGCCAATTACATCAAACACTTTCACAAAGAGCCTACATGGAAGGACGTCAGATGAGCAAGAGGAGGGTTTCATCTTGGTCACCAGTGCAGAGATATCAGTAAGAGTCACAGACTTAAATGAAGACCACAAGCTGGAGACAGGCTCAATGACAGCAGGGGTTCCACACAAAAGGGGAGGGATTTTCTCCTTGATCATCTTAATTTTGTCAGTGAAAAATCTCAACAATGTATTGCTGTCAGCTTCACAAAAAACAGGGGTAACTGGCGCAGCAGAACATACAAGAGAATTGATAGTGTCAAATAACACTTTGGGGTTTTTCTTATTTACTGTTACCAGTTGGCGAATGTAGTCCGATCTGGCATTTTCCACCATCTCATTGTATGAGGACACAAGATCCCTGAGATAAAGTCTGTGCACCTCAAGGTTAGTGGCTTTCCACAGACGCTCAGTCTTTCGACATAGTCTCTTTAGACTCAAGGTAACTTCATTTGTCCAAGGGCACACTTTTTTTTTTATTGACAAGTTTGATTTAACAGGTGCCACCTGGTCCAAAATTTTAACACACTGCTTGGTAAAACAGTGCATAAAATTGTCCACATCAAGGCAATCCATAAATAAAAGAGGGTCAAACATAGCAGAAAAACTGTCTGCAGTATTAGCAGAGATAACACGCCTCTGAGACCTAACTTCTAAGGGCTTAGGCTCAGGGCTGAAGTGCAGATCAAACAAAACAAAACAATGATCACTCAGATGGACGTCCTGTACAGACACATTTGAAATGTCCAGGCCAAGAGTAAAAACTAAATCTAAAAATGTGGCCTTTCTGGTGTGTAGGCTCAGAAACATGTTGCTCAAAATTAAAAGCTTCAGTCAATGATAAGAGTTCCTTCGCGGAGCAAGACCCCGCTCGCAGACCCACATAGAGTAGCATTGTATTAAGTCGCCACTGTTTGGATTTGCACGGGTTGGTTGGGGGGAAAAATGTGACGGACACTGCAGCATGATCACTAACTAAAATACTATTCATTTTGATCTCAAGAACATTCTGGATCAGATTTGACGACATCATTATGTAATCTATCCTGGAGTAGGAATTATGAGCCCCGGAATAGAAAGAGTACTCTCTAACATCTGGGAGGACTAGGCCCCGTCCCCCTTCTGCCTCCACCACAGACCGGGCCCTCATCATGGTTTTTATCCTCTTCCCCTAGCCCCCATCCTAACCTCTCCCTCACCTGACCCTGACCTTAACCCCGCCCCCCCTGGTCCTAAACCTAACCCCTCCCCCCTCCCACCCTAACCCCAACCCCCTCCCTCACCTGGCCCTTACCCTAACCCCGCCCCCCCTGGTCCTAAACCTAACCTCTCCCACCCCCACCCTAACCCCAACCCCCTCCCTCACCTGACCCTCACCCTAACCCCACCCCCTCTGGCCCTAAACATAACCCCTCCCCCCCTCCACCCTAACCCAAACCCCCTCCCTACCTGACCCTCACCCTAACCCCACCCCCTCTGGCCCTAAACATAACCCCTCCCACCCCTTATCATAACCCAAACCCCTCCCTCACCTGACCCTAACCCTAACCCGGGTCCCCCCCTGATCCTAAACATAACCCCTCCCACCCCTGACCCTAACCCCCCTCCCCCATCTGATCCCCATCCCAGCCCCCGCCCCCCCACAAAGGATCCCCCATTTTCTTTTTTTTCATACCACATGTGTGTTTTTACTCTGGCCCCGCCCCAGCCCCAGCCCCAGGGCCCCCCTCTCCCCCCATTTTTTATTTTTCATATATATTATATATATATATATATATATATATATATATATATATATATATATATATATATGTATTATTATTGATAACAATATTATATTAATATGATCTTCCACTGCACCCACTGTTATTATTTGGTATTTTTTGTTATATGCCCCGTGCCCCCCTTCCCTGTCTTCCTTTTATTTACTTATTCCTCATCCCCCACTCACCTGCTGCCCCTCTTCCTTTAATATATCTTTAATGCATTAACCCTGTTTAAACGAACACAATATTTACCTTTATTGTTCGGCGTCACTTTGCACCCCCTGTTGGTGACCCAGATTAACGCCAGCGCCACGGCTTTCCATGCTCCATCTCCTGGATGTTTGGTGGAATTGCAACGTTAAAGTACAATAACATCAGAACGTTTTTATAACGATCTAATTCGACCTTATTATCGGCCCCACTTGTAATTATATTTTCATTCACACTCCCAGCTCCCCATTGCCCTTTCCCTCGACTCTTCCCTTCATCCAGGCCCTTGCTTTTATTTAATTTCATTAGTTTTCATCCTTTATCCATGTCCCGTGTCCCCCCATTCCATTATTGTTTGCGTCACTTTGCACCCCCTGTCGGTGACCCAGACTAACACCAACGCCACGGCTTTCCATGCTCCATCTCCTGTTTGTTTGATGGTATTGCAACGGAAAAATACAACATTATCAAAACGGTTTTATAACGGTCTAATTTGACCTTATTACCGTCCCCACTTGTAATTACAATTTGATTCACCCTCCCGACTCCCCTTTGACCTTTCCCTCGGCTCCTTCTTCCATCCAGGCCCATATTTTTATTTATTTTTATCCTTTATCAGTGTCCCGTGCCCCCCATTCCATGCCTCCTTCTCACTTATCCCCTTTCCCCCACTTACCTGCTGCTCCCTCTTCTTATATATTTACATACATTTTTTCAAATGCATGTATACATGTAAAAATCGATGTTTTTAATGTATGAACCCGCATCACGGTCGCATTAATGTACAGTTTGCGTTTTATGTTTTTGTATATTTTTTTACCCTTGGATTGTATCACCTTGACCCCCACACTGCAATAATTCGATACAACGGTATTATTTTATTGTGTTTTTAATTATTTATATTACGGCCGTCATCTCTGCTTCCTTAACACCACCCGGTTTAAGGCGACTTAGCAGCCCCTGCTGGCGGCTCCGGTTGGTGCAGACACCACGATCCTCCGGGCTCCACCTGCTGGTGACCTGGAGACACACAGCAAAAGTGATACAATGTTGCATTCCTTCAGCATTACTTTTGAAATTCGACCCCCTGATTGGCCCAAATTCAAACTTTAAAGTTGTTTACCCTCCTGACCTCTCATTGGCTCTTCACCTGACCCCATTGGCTTTTCATGTTTAAATTTGAAATTGTTTTGATGCCCTGGCCCCCTATTGGATGTCTCTGCCCCAGACCTCAAGTCCCCCCTCCCTCCTACATGTCTGTATAAAAGTATTTGTTTTCGTTGTCTCTCATTTGTGCTCTGTAACCACGGCTTGTCTGGATTCTCCATTATACGGTCTGTTTCTATGCTATCTATTTGTACCTGATGAAGTCATTATATTGACGAAACGTAGTACTATGCCCACAGCAGCCTAATTTCCAAATAAATCGGTTATTGGCTGGATCGCACTAGTCTCATTACCTTACAGTTCAGTTTAGTTTATTTCAGTATAGCTTAGATACTTTCCGTTTTAATTCGAATTCGAACTATTCGAAAAGAAACATGCAACCGAACCACCTTCAAGATGACGGTGAGTGGACCCTGGTCCAACGGGGACGTCGCAGGCGGACTCCTCTGGACCCCCACTACCCCCCGACGCTGATGGATTTCTCCTCGTGGGCTGCACCTGCTCCGGAT